>NC_055968.1:12776874-12811874 GCF_018492685.1 Alosa sapidissima | reverse complement strand
AGCAGGCGAGAAAACAAGCAGAGGTGGATGGGTGGAGAGAAAGAGAAAGAAAGACTGAGAGAAGGACAGCGAGAGAGGAAGAAAGCAAAGGAGAAGGAACAGGAAAGAAAGCAAGGCAGACAGAACGGTAGGGAATCATTAAGAGGGAGAAAGAAAGAAAGAAAGAAAGAAAGAAAGAAAGAAAGATGGAAGGAAAGAAAGACACTGCAATGTACAGCATGGAAGTCTCAGCACAAGCATGGCTAGCAGGTTGTGGGATGGCGGAATAAAGAGAGAAAGAGAGAGAGAGAGGAAGAGAGAGAGGAAGAGGGAGAGGAAGAGAGAGAGGAAGAGGGAGAACGATTTACACACTCACCCAGGGGAGAGGCACAGCACTAAAGCCTCTGGCACCAGCATACATCACTCGGCCTGTGAGGTGATGGCCGCATAAACGCATGCATAAAGTAGCGGCTTCCTCCACCTCACCACAGAGAATCTGCAAACACAGCCTCAGCCACGGCCCCTGGACTGGATACTAACACTGCACTTTACTCCATGCACCAGCCATGTAACTATCACATCCACGAGCTTTGTTCGGAAATTTGCACGAAATGAGCGATGCTGCTATTCGACCACATGAAGAATTTTCCCCCCCACGAACATAACACAGGAGCTAATTATATAGAAGCTGATATTAAAGGGCTTTTGATGTAAAAATGCACCTTAACTAATTGTGTTTTCATCAGGCCCTCATCTGTAGAGACTCTGCTAATCATGTAGGGAGACTGATGCTTTCACTATGGGTCTATAGTGAAGAGTGTTCACTAGGTTTTTATCGCGCTGCGCTACCAACACTATGCTCCTCTGGTGGGGGTCTGCTGAATTTAGTGGAGGTCAGATGTCGGTTCCACTATCCCCTAGCCACCGGTTTGGATCCCTGTCCCTGTTGAGGATGCTCTCCCAGGCCCTGAAGTGTGCTCCCTGTGGGGAACTGGGATGGGGTACTTCAGAACCAGATCGCTCCAGTGTCATCAGTTGAGGGGCCACCATGCCCAAAGTGTTTTACTGCTCAAGGAGCCACACAGACACCCGTGCAAAAGGCCATTTAATTTTTTTCCCCTCCTTTCTCATCCTCGGCGTGTCTTTTGCTGTGTGTTATTCTGCTCCGCTGCACGCTTGCTCTTTTACACAGCCATTTACACACCTGCACGACAGCCGGCAGGAGACAGACAGAGAGAGAGAGAGAGAGAGAGAGAGAGAGAGAGAGGAGGGAGGGAGAAACACATTATTTAAGAGGAGAGGGGGGGAGAAGAAGGGGAAAAAACATTTGCCAATAATCGCTTTCCAGCCTGTGAATCTCATTGAAATTGAAGGCCATTTCTGTGCGGATGAGAGGGTGCCGTGCATATCAGCCGCTCAGTCAATCGGATTTCTGACTGCTCATACGAGAGAGCAGGGGGTCGATGCCGGCAAATAATTCTGCGGATCCTTCATGGTGGGCTCGGGCTAATAATTCAGCTGAATTTAGTGTGGCAGTCAATGACAATCACGACCATTTTTCACTTCGCTCAGGCTCTTCATCCTACTACCCATACCATACATATATGCGTACACACACACACACACACACACACACACACACACACACACACACACTCGCTTTCTATTCCTCTTTCTCTCTGTGTCATTCAATCTCACTCTCTCTCTCTCCGTCACTCACTCTCTCTCACTTGCTTTCCAAATACTCAATACTTTCATCTCTCACTCTCTCACGGATGCACACAGTGGCTTTTTCTCTCTCGACAGTCGCCGCATTGTTCCATCTCAGCACCTCGCCGGGGCTCTTGGACATGATGAAATGGCCGTGTTTTATGGGCCGGCGACCACGTCTGCGATTGGAACCTGAAGAGCTTTTTACAGCGAGAATGTGCCGGAAGCCATCGCTCCCTTTGGTGAAGCCAGCCGTGCTTACTAAGCCCGGCTGGGTAAATGGCAGACCAGCCAATGAGAGTCTCTCTCTCTCTCTCTTTCTCTCTCTCCATCTCTCTCTCTCTTGCCAATTACAAAGTACAAAGTACAATTAGACGCTTCAGACTATGGCACAGGATAGGTTAGCACACTGACATTATCCTTGAGGGAAGCAGCTTTGTAGAGGTGTGCTCTTGTATTATTGTGTGTAATTGTCTGAGTTGTGATTGCTCTGGCATGGTGGTATGACTGTCACATGCTGCATTGTAATGGAGGGAAAGCAGTGTAGGGGAAAGGGAGAGGTTGGTAACGATGATGCAATGGTTTCATCCCAACAACTGACATCTCAGTAAAGCCTGAGAATAGAGAGCAAGTGTCTTCCTCAAACACAACCTCCCCTTTCTGAACACACACACACACACACACACACACACACACACACACACACACACACACACACACACACATCCCCAAGGCCCACTCTAAATGATGCATGCTAGACCGAGCACTTCATTTCTCTCCACACACAAGAGAGATAATTACTGCCATTCTGGAGCTCACCAACCATAGACACACTTGTGACACGAACACATGTTCGCCAGGTTATCTGTACCCAGCACCTTTCAGGCCGCCAGCCAACAAGCGCATCCACAACCCCCCTCCTCCCACCCACCCATCCATCCACCCATCCATCTCTCAATATCCACTGGGCTCCACTCCTTTCCAATCACCTCATCTCAACAAGGCACAACCCCCCCACCCCACACACACACACACACACACACACACACACACACGGCACACACACACTTACACACAAATATATGTACACACACACACTCACACCTCAACTCATTCCTGTCATGCTCGCAAGTCCAGCCGCATCAGGGATTTTTCATTAGAACAGAGAAAAGGGGTGGGGGAGCCCCCACTTGTGAATGACACACACACACACACACACACACACACTCACACTCACACACACACACACACACACACACACTTACACAGCTGTCGGCGGCATCACCACTTCGTCACCCACCAAATCATTTCGCTCCCATTTAATCCTGATGGTCTTTAGATTTGCTCAATTCCACTAATCCCACTTTATGGCTCTTTCTTTTTTCCCCTCTCCCCCCCCCCCCCTCTCTCTCTCTCTCTCTCCTCTCTCTCTCTCTCTCTCTCTCTCTCTCTCTCCTCTCTCTATCTCTCTCTCTCTATCTCTCTCTCTCTATCTCTCTCCTCTTAGCAGGGCTCACTGTGTGGGGTCTCTTCTCAGTCACCCCTCCTCTGATTGGGGAGGCGTTTAACCCAGTCGAGCTATGACTGCTCACACCTATCTCGGTGTGGAGTGTGTCTTAATCTTCGCCGTCTCTGTGCTGAAGTGTTTCGTTTAATGCAGATGGGTTCTTAACATCCCCCTCGCTTTCCCAACTCACACACACCACGCACGCACACACACACGCGCGCACACACACACACACACACACACACACAACTAATCAAAGTGCATCTGTGTGAGGGAGATGTGTCTCTATGCGGGGCCTGTTTTTATCTGCACCAGATTAATGCCATTAACGTAGCAGAATAATTGAAGACGAGCTATCTCCAAACTCAAGAATGGGGGGGGGGGGGGGGGGGGGGGGGGTTGAGACTTCTTTGGTGTTTGTGGGTCCATCTTGATGGGGGGTCTCAGGTGGGAGGGGGTACACTGACTTTTCTCTGAGTGGGGGGTCGGGGGATGTCATTGACTCATTCACTTAGGAAGCATGTTCTCTCATAAATTCTCCCCTGACACACACACACACACACACACACACACACACACACACACACACACACACACACACACACACACAAAATGTGTTATTGGTTCCTATTTGTCCTAGTGTTTGTGAGCGATTAGAACAAAGGCTTGTGGTGAAAAGAAATCATTGGAGTGTGGAGTCCTCTTCCAGGAGTGTGCCCTTCTGAGGATGTGTGTGTGGCGAAGGGAGGGGGGCACTCAGTGGAGCTCCATCAAGGAGGACAAATGACCTGAGAGCCTATGATTGAAAACTCTATTCCACATGGGGAGGGAAGGAGAGAAGGAAGGACAGATGAGCTTTTCTCTCTCTCTCTCTCTCTCTCTCTCTCTCTCTCTGTCTCTGTTTCCCCATCCTCACTGATACTCCCACCCACCCACACCCACTTCTATAGAGATAGAAAGACAAGAAAAAGAGGCGGAGAGGAGGAGAGGAAGAGAGCGATCACCCACTTCTCTTTATCGATGAGGCACTCGGTGATGGAGGAGTGAGAGGCTTGTCTTATGGTCTATAAGATGCGCTGAGGACAGATGAAGCCATTTAGGTTCCTCATTAACTGGCTGCCGCCCGAATAGAGGTGACCTATAAGGTGGCATTGAGGAGACCACTAGGCCTCTCTCTCTCTCTCTCTCTCTCTCTCTGCAGTACCAATGCAATGCACCACATCTGAAGTGCTATGTCGATGAGATTACTACCTAACACTCCAAACTAGAAAAAGGGTTTTCCCTTTACTTATTTTTTTTCTTCATGTAAGTGGATAATCTTCGAGACTCGACGACTTGGAAGGAGACTGGGAAATTCATGAGTTATAGAAGATCACAAGAGCACGCGTTCACAGCGATTCGCCCGTAGATGCTGCTTTTGATCGCCGAGAGAGGGGAAATTCCTTCAGAGTATTATTCTCTTTCTCTGGTTCGTTTCAGATCAGAAAAGGGGGATTATGAGCACAAGACTCCCCATTTCTCTATAAGCATACAACCACTTTCCTTTTCATTCTCATCTCACCTGCCGCTCCCATCCCCACATCCCTACCCCACATCCCTACCCCACATCCCTCCCCTACCCCACATCCCTACCCCACATCCCTACCCCACATCCCTCCCCTACCCCACATCCCTACCCCACATCCCCACCCCACATCCCTACCCCACATCCCCACATCCCTACCCCACATCCCTCCCCTACCCCACATCCCCACCCCACATCCCTACCCCACATCCCCACATCCCTACCCCACATCCCTCCCCTACCCCACATCCCTACCCCACATCCCCACCCCACATCCCTACCCCACATCCCCACATCCCTACCCCACATCCCCACATCCCTACCCCACATCCCTACCCCACCATCCCCCATCCCTACCCCACATCCCCTACCCCACATCCCCACCCCACATCCCTCCCCTACCCCACATCCCTCCCCTACCCCACATCCTTACCCCACATCCCTTTCCTACCCCACATCCCTCCCCTACCCCACATCCCTACCCCACATCCCCATCCCTACCCCACATCCCTACCCCACATCCCTACCCCACATCCCTATCCCTACCCCCCATCCCCATCCCTACCCCACATCCCTACCCCACATCCCTACCCCCCCATCCCTACCCCACATCCCCATCCCTACCCCCCATCCCTACCCCACATCCACAGCCCCATGCGCATCCTCATCCCTATCTCTCCGATTCCTTCAGCCAGCCTGATTCAGTGCATTTATCTCACTTCCTGAAAGCCTCTCCTCTGCGTTGCACCCTCATCTATTTGCTCTTCTCATTGGCCCCTCCATCTCATTTCCTAATGCACCTTTGTCTCCACGTCTCCCTCCTTTACACCTCATCCATCCATCCATTTCTTTTCACCAATTTATCTCTCTCTCTCTCTCTCTCTCTCTCTCTCTCTCTCTCTCTCTCTCTCTCTCTCTCTCTCTCTCTCTCTCTCTCTCTCTCTCTCTCTCTCTCTCTCTCTCTCTCTCTCTTACGAGCTCCCCTCTCCATCATGACTCTCTCTTCTTCCATCTCCACCTCTCTCTCCATCTCGCCATCCACCATTCCTCATTCGCTGCTTTCATCTCTCCCCAAATCCTCAGCCAGCATTCCATTCATCCCCTTCTCTCTTTCTCTCACCCTCTGTCTTTTTGCATTCCTCTCGCTTTTCTCTCTCACTCCGTTTTCTCTATCTCCCCCACCCCCTATCTCTCCCTTCCTCTCTCTCTCTGCATCCCCTCCCCCCTCATCTCTGTCTCTCTCTTTCATTCCTCTCCATTTCTCTCTCTCCCTTTCTCTGTCTCTGTGAGTCTGACATCAAGCTTCTGGTGCGGCCTCAGTCGCTGCAGCTCCATTTATCCTGTTTGCTCAGTGAGCCGAGCTGCACTGATAAAGAGACAAACAGAATCTCTCTCTCTCTCTCTCTCTCTCTCTCTCTCTCTTACATACACACACACACACACACAAACATTACACGACATGATGGCCCCCCAGTACACACATTGCAAAACTCTGCAAACACACATACAATGGACATAATACTACACATAAAAACACAAACATGATTGAGAATTACACACACACACACACACACACACACACACACACACACACACAGACGGATGGACAATCTTGAGTGTACGGCAGCATCAAAGTCTCTGTGTCGGCGAGATGAAGAGCCTGGTCCAGATTGGGCTGTTATCGCTCTGACAGTGTGGGCTAGCACTTTCATATCGCAAAACTCAAACAATGAAAAAAAAAGGAAATAAAAAAGGAGAATAAAATAAATAAATATAGAATTCCTTGGCCCTTCACCACTCTCTTCTCCTCCACCCTCTTCAATTTCTGACATGTACACAAGCGGCCCTCCTTTCTGTGGTGGGTGATAAGAAGGAAAAAAATAGATACAGACGCAGACGGATCTTCCCTCTCTGGTGGAGCCTACACGAGGGGAGCGAAGCCAAGTCATTTCCTACCCAACATGCTCGGGAGAGTAGTAAGGAACAGGGAACGTGTAAAAAGCAATTTTGTACAGCCAGATGCATTGTGATCCCCGACCAAAAGAGCAAGCCACACAGTGCATTTGCCACGCAGCCATTCACCAAACAGAAAAAAAGGCCAAGGCTCGGTGGCTCGGGCAGAACTGGAGCCGTGTCGGTTACTCTCCGTATGAGGACGTGAAAAAGATTGGTAGCCACTACCAAAAGCGGTCAGGGAGTAAAAAAAAAAAAACAGGGTTGAAAAGGAGGCTGTGACTGAAGTCACAGATATGGCACTCTAATGATGTCCCCTAGCTGGCCCTGTCTGACTGAGTTACTATAACCTCATTCCACACACCGGGGGACCTGTTCTCTGTGCGCTACATCAGGTTGAATTCCATCTTTTGATCGAACCCCCTCTACCACCACTACCACCACCACCTTCATCAAGAACAGGGCCAATTGCTTATGAATGGTTCATGAGAGAGATGAGTGTGTGTGTGTGAAAGAGAGAGAGAGAGAGAATGTTAGGAGTTCAAGTATATAGAGAAAAATAGAGAGACGAAAGAGGTTCATTCAAATGAGGGAGGATTCTTCAAGAAAACTTGTTCAAAAGGAATGAGAAGCAAGAGTTAAAGAGGGGGGGAGAGAGAGAAAGAGAGAGAGACAGAGAGAGAAACAGAGAGAGAGAGAGAGAGAGAGAGAGAGAGATGGAATGATGAAATGGTAGCTCTGGTTTGGGGGGGTAGGGCTCTGCTCGCTGAAGCATCTGTCAGCATGGTTGCCTGCTCCTTCCTCCACCCAGCGCTCCTGGCAGCCAGCTGAGGCAGGGAGCACCATGACGAGCCCAAGCCCAACTTGGCTGCTCCTCTCCTGGGGAGGAGTGCGGAGGATGCCCCCTGCACGCTCCAGATGTTCCCCTGCAAAGGACACCCCTGGCAAAGCACGGAGGAATGACACCACACACACTCCACACACTCATCTCTACTCATGCATATTATACCATTAGAATATAGGCTGTGAGCACACACACACATATGAGCACACACACACACACACACACACATGCACACACACGCACACACATTGTAATTAATAAAAGAAGGCCCTGACACGCATAGTGACAAACCCCAATAGTACCCAGCTTCATACACAATTAACAATTAAACGAGAAAGAAAATGCACATGTTAAGACACACACAGACACACACACACACACACACCAACAAATGCGGCACTCATGTCAGCACACATTTGTCACTCTGTTTTCATTGCCAGTAGGTATCCAGCTGGACAAGCTCGGAATGAATATTCTATCAAACACTGCCCAGAGGGAGAAGCGATTGAGCCAGAACGCAGAGCAGTAGTACAAAGTCTCCACTGTGTGACAATACCAACATCAATTTACAAGACAACCCAAAGGCCAGTCAACTATTTGGCTGGGATACAATGTGACAAATTTCGTTTGAGGGTTAATTTTAAAAATTATTTTCAGAGGTTCAGAGAAAATGTAACAGACTAGCTGATAATGGTAACAGGAGAACTCTTGCCCATACAGATCATTTCAGATGAGCATGCTGAGTGCCAGGTGTGGATGTGAGCTAGTTGAAATGCAGACTTTGTCTCCATTCCCCCCCAGTAGCATTAGACTAAAGTCTAAATCATTAATGTATGGTATCTTTCTAAACTCTTCTCCCCACTCCCCACACAAAGATAGACAGAGACAGATAGCAGAGAGAGTATGCAACATTGGTGGGGGAAAAGTGTCAAACGTTACCTCGGTTACAGCATGACACCCATTCTGACAGCCAGGACCCTCTAGGTAACAGCGTCTTTATCCGATTTCTCAAACCTCTTAACCATCCACCCACACCACCATCCCCCCATTCACCCGCCCACACACACTTCCTTCTTCCTGGAACCCCTCACACATCTCCCCCATCTCCCCTCTTATTAGACATAAACCAATTTCAGCCCAGACACTGAAGAGCCACTGGGGAGGGCCTAGGAGGCCAAACGCGCATATTAACCCACCAACTCCAGAGGCACATCTCTGAGATGAGAGCAAAAGAAAGCAAGTCAAGTCAAGCTAAGGGATGGCTGAAGATAAAATGCCATTTCTTTATTTTATATATATATATATATATATATATATATATATATATTTTTTTTTTTTTTTTTTTGGTGAAAGTAGAACTAATTAGAGACTCCCTTTTTTGCCGAGTAACAATGGAGGCGCTCGGCAGAGCAGAGGTCCTGAGGGAGCCATTTTGTTTCTTACTGGAGCCTCAGCTTCTGAGAGTCCTGGCTTATTCTGAGGCAACAAAAGATGGTAACAGAAAAGTGCTGGAGAGAACCAGCGGAGGAACACCACTGGGAAATATAGAATATCACAGCCCCTTTCACTCATGTGAATAACAAGCAGTGGCATCAAGTCTCCTTTGTGCCCGTGGAACGAAGGAGTTTGTGAGACAAAAAAAGAGGTAAACCGTGTGGCTCTCTGGTACAAAAAGGTACAAAGAGGGAGAAAATAGCATACATTGTCATTTTTCTCTCTTCCCCATCTGCTTTCTATATTGGCATCAAATGTCGAAGGAAATGCGCAGCACCACTGGGGCCTTGCAGAGCAACAAAAATCTCATCCTAAATGAGGAAACTCCATGTCTGTCGACAGCATCCACACTTTAGTCTGAGTGTGTGTGTGTGTGTGTAAGAGAGAGAGAAAGAGAGAGAGAGAGAGAGAAAGAGACAGAATTCATTTGCGTGTGTGCATGGGTGAATTTGCATGCCCGCCTGTGTGTGTGCGTGTGTGTGTGTGTGTGTGTGTGTGCATGTGTATGCCTGTGTGCATCACCCACTGTGCTGGGGTCGTGTTTGCGAAAAGCGTGTAAAAAGAAGTGAGTTAATTGATGTGCTAATACCCTGTGACTTCTGCATATGCCACCCTTAAACACAGAGCCCCCACTCCACCTTTGTTTGCCAGGCAGGCACCACAACGCAATGCTGGGAAATCGTTCAAGAATCCCCCCCATCACACACACACCCTCTCCCGAGACCGAATTATCAACCATTGAATTTTTCCTTTTTTCTTTTTTTTTTTTGGTTGGTGGAGGAGGGCATAGGGGGAGGGACAGAAGTTGAAATCACTGAAGCTTTGCATTCCAGCAGACTTACTATGACAGATGTGGCGCTGAATGCCTGGTTTAGGATTTGAGGAGGGTGTGCTGGTGACGCGCTTTTTTTCCCTTCTTTTTTTCTCTGCCCCCATTCCAAATGAAATTGAAAAAAATAATAGATGCCACCTTGTCTGCGTCTCGTAGAGGTAATCTTCACTTCAAAGGCAAGAGGGGAGGGGCCCTGGAGCTCCCTGGAGCAGGTTAGAGACCTACTCCGAAACGGGGTGGAGAGAGAGAGAGAGAGAGAGAGACAGAGAGAGAGAGGGAGAGAGAGAGAAAGAGTCACTATGTTTTTCAATAGGAGGCGAAGAAACTGGGGAAGACCATCATTGAGGCGCTAAAGCCTACAGCTACTTAAAATAAGCTTCCATCTGTAAACAGACATGCTCTAAAATCCCTTCTCTCTTTCCCTCTTGCTGCCTCTCTCTCTCTCTGCCTCCCCCTTGCACTCTCACTCACGTAAATAGATACACACTTGCTCTTTCCCGGCAAGTGTATCCACACTTTTTGAGGAGTCCATGATAATGCACTTCTGCGGGCTACTACTGAAATAAAGAAGAAATGTAATTTTCAATAGGGTAGTAGGGCACAATCTAATTCCAACATGACCAAAGGAGAAACCACACACACACACACACACACACACACACACACACACACACACACACACACAAACACAAACACAAACACACATTCCACTGGCTTTCCTCTTCCATTGCCAAACCTCTGACTCCATTTTATAAATGTAAGACTTTAGACGTGATCATCATCATCCTCAGTCTCATCCTCTCATCCACCCCCATCCAACTCTAATCAAAACCCTCCAATCAACAACACCAGGCAGAGGAACACTAACAACACTTACACTCCTCAGTAATAAAACACAAGCGCCACGCTCCATGGGTCAAGTGGAAGGGCTACTACCCCCCCCCCACACACACACACACACACAAACACACACACACACACACACACACACACACTCCCCTCCACTATACCCAGAACCACTTATGAGGAATGAGAGGCCGGTGGCGGGTGCCATCTATGATATGGCTCTGGAAGCAGGAGAGGCATACTCTAATTGAAAGAGAGGGTCATTTGCTAAATGAAAAGTATGCCGGGGCTAAAATCACATAAGGTCGCTTCCGCTCTGGAAGGGGAGGAGGAAGAGGAGGAGGACAAGGGCTGGCTCATTGTCTGAGCCTGGAGATTCATTGCACTGCGTTAAGTGTGAGCGAATATGAGCAATTTTTGTGAATATACATTTACTCGTTCTCTCTCTCTCCGAGTGCCTGTGTGTGTGTGTGTGTGTGTGTGTGTGTGTGTGTGTGTGTGTGTGTGTGTGTGTGTGTGTGTTTGTTTGTGTCTGCATGTCTGTTAGTCTGTTAGTCTCTGAGTGTCTGTGTGTGTGTGTGTGTGTGTGTGCGCACAAGCTGCGATCTGCTGATGCGGATGTTTCACTTCATACCCAAATCCACAGGGCACAGACAGATTGTGAGTGTTTTAAGAAGATTATGGGCCAGATTAGCAGGACATCTCTTTGCATGGGTTAGAGAGAGTGCCTTTGCACTGCTCTGGCCATCACAAATACACACACATACACACACACACACACACACACACACACACATATTCAAATCGATCAGCACAAGACATGCTCATTATTTATTTGAACTTGAATCTATTGCATGTTTATGTTATCCATAGATTTAGGAAAGAACATGGACAGGAATATCAAGTCAGGAATATAAAGTCCTTCAATGTCAAACAGGGCCATATTTGTCATAATGCTTCAATGTATTCAAACTAACGGCAGACAACTCGTCAGGCTACAGAATAAACATGCCCATGTCCTCCTGAACAAACAAATGAATTCTGTTGGGTACTTCAACACAAGGTCCCTCTCTTACCATATCCCCTCCTCATTTACTGTCCATCCATTCAGCATCTAACACAGATGAATAGGAGACACCAGGAGCATCATGACCACTAAATGGCACTTGTGGGGAGGTCACTTGATCAGTGATAAGACCACAGAGTCCCATTGAGAGGAATAATGAAGTGTCCTTCTTCAGAGGATCAACACGGCTGGACTGATTAAACCGATAGCCCTTAATCATGCCCCAATACCCCCCCTACACTGTTCACTTCCTGCTTCAGCTTCCTAACCAAGGCTAACTGTAGCAGCAGCAGTAAAGTACTTTTCAATTCCAGCCAAAGAGAGACAAAGGACCGGGATGTGTGACCCTGCTATTAGCGCTAATGGTAATTACACAGCTGCAGCATTCAGCCAGAGTGCAGCATTCTGTATTATCTTTTATTAGCGTGGTGGCTAAACAATATTAGCGGTAGCAGTGCAGCGCGCTAGCTCTTGAAGACCTCCACCACCACCACCGCGTTGGTTCTGTGGCAGCATAGCTGACTTTTAATTAGGGGAGGCTGATAATGTCACGCCTCGCCAAGGGATCAATGACAAGGGCCTGGAAGCGGGCAGTCAATACACAGGGCCAGGAAAGGGATTTCCTGGGGAGAGGCTATATCATTCTCGGACGCTCTGGTGGTGACTGAGGTAAGCCACTCAAGTGCCACAGCAAACAACCCCCTTAACTACTCCAAAACTGCCAGGCAAGGCTACTGAGAAGGGAAAACTTAGCTCCCCATTTTCAGTTTGAATTTACCCATTACATCTCTACAAAATGTTCTGTGGAATGACTAGGCAAATACAAAAAAACACATTAGTAGCCAGACAGTTCATTCTGGGGTTAACACAGGGGTTCTGATGTAGTGGCCTATCTATTTAAAAATGAATACAATTCTGTTTATGTTCAATGGTCCAAAGCTGGAGAAATATTGAATTAGTCAGATGCTTGTCTTTTTATTGATGTTTATTCATTATTCATGGATTGAACAACATGTGTTTAGATCAATCAGCTTCCCATATCAGTTACTGCAGATCAATCACGGATGGCCTAACAGCAACACAGATCATAGCTTCTTCCAGGCGATGTAACAGATTCAATCCTGTGAGCAACAGGAACAACAGGTGTCTTATGCAGTAAAACCCAGTGTCTTAAATGAATGATGTAAAACACAAAATCCTCAGAATCCACCAGACGATTCAAAGAGAAATACCAAAAGATTCAACCAGGATCCACACACGCACGCATGCATATACACATACTATGCCTGGTATAGATGGGAAAAGGGGAAATAGCCTCACAGCTAGCATGCTACTGCCTCACAGCCTCTGGCTTTGCCCATCCACAGAGTGAAATTACGCAGCCTGTGACAACGTTTGCCAACAGATGCCTCCCAAGGATCTGCAGCCCGCCGCTCTCCTGTCGACCCCAAATCAAACTGAGAATAACTAGCGTGAATGGGAGAGCAAGAGAAGAGAGCAAGACAATGTTGCCTTTGTGGGTTAACACTCACTATGCGCCACGTTTCTATGGAGACGCACCGTCACCTGCTGGGCTTGCTCAAGCTGAAGTAAATGGCCTTCCCGTGGCTAGGAACGTGGGGAAAAGTCCAGAAGACAGAGCACACACACACTCTACCTACATTACAGTATACACACCACACACACACACACACCCCTGGCATTGCCGCCGCCCGCAGACTGATCCAGAAACATACACACGAACACGGGTCCCGCCTGTCCAAACCCTCTGGAAGGAGACAGGATGGAGAACAGGCTGGGGGTTCTACATCTCTAACCTCCTCAGCCCCAACCCCCAACCCCATTCACCCATCCACCCACCTCCCAATATGGGCCCACCACTCAGGGGCTGGAGTCTGGGGGTCTGCCTGCCAGACCTGTCAGTTTGAAAGACAATTGCGGTTCCAGTTAACACACATTTCCACGCCTCTCTTAGGTCTTTAATACTGATTGTGGCCTATAGGAAAGAGTAGGATCAAACTCAGCCAGAAACATTTATGACCTACACCACTGACCTTTGAACTGTGACCGACATAGGGAAGCCTTGAGGCCCTTAATGATGGCAGATTTGTGTTTGTTACTCGTGCTTACTGACATGTCACGATGCTGTCAATGACTGAAACAGCTACCTGCTTGAAATAATAAAGCGTGAAATGTATGGGCCAGCTCTACGTCAGAATTGTTCCATATGGATGTCAATACAGGGGAGGGTGCATGCACAAACATCGTGATTGTGCACAGAGTTTAAGTAAGCTTCGCTGTATTTATTTTTAAATTATGTAACAATAAAGCACCATGTTTCACGACAGAAAGCGGTACATCGTGTACAGCAAAACATATGCCAGAGTACGCACGCGTATCGTAACAGTAGGGTACCGGGCGGGCACTCGTTGCTCTAGACTCCGGGAGCTCGCAAGGGTGCTCACCACCACGTTTGCTGCTCCCGGCGGAATCACGGCGAAGTGACATGCCGCAGTTGTTCCCGGCACAATCGGCCCGCCAGCCCCCTGCTAGAGTCGGGAGATCCACCCACCCCCACCCCTGCGACTAAAAGATCATAACCCCCCCACTACCCACAGCGAAACATAGCCCAAGCAATGTCTTCTGTCACATCAACTCGCGTGTAACGTAAGCATTTCGAACATAAGTAATGGGGCATGGTCCTTTCGTGTATTAAAAAACAACCAACCAAAACTATCACAAATAAGGTAGGCTACGAGTGCGTTTATTCATGGACAAATGATTTGTGGCCAGCCCGGGGGAAAGCGGCTCTCCCCGCGAAGCTATCTTCCACCACCGGGACGCTACGATTAATGCAGGTTTAAAATGCAGCGGAGCCCCTGCAAACTCAATCACCAGGCTAGAGTCTTCTGCCATCGTGACTCCAGTGCCATTGCCTACAACATATCTGCGCAAAAAGCTAACCAACTTCTTCCACATCATAGTTCGTGAGATAATTCTTTAGCGTTACCTTTATCGTTTGAGCCCTTTCGACACACATCTACAGCAACAGCAGAGATGTGCCGCACGACGGAGTGCTTACTCAAAGCCCGGGCAAGAGATTTCTACACAGCAGCTCAAGAGACCAAAAAGCACCGCGCAACCTCTGCGCTGAGCTCAGAGCTCACAGGATAGCAAACCGAAAAACACAGTGTTGAATGCTGCCAATGGTACGATAACAATGTTTCATAATACTTTAATGTCGCCATAAACATTTGTATCCACATATTAATCGATACACCACCATTCCTCCGCGTTACCGAACAGTAAGCATGTCAATGCAGCAATTGCACTCACTGAATGCCGATTCATTTGAGAAGGGGGGCAGATAGAGTTAAAATTAAGATAAAACGTTGGCCGGTGCACATAAAGTATTCTTTCTGTGTAAAATGTAATGTTAAAAGGCTCTTCGACAACTTAATTATCTTTAAAACAATGTGCAATAGTAACTGATTCACTTATTCCTAACGTAGGCTATCAATCGACCATTTACAAAGATCAAAGAATACAACCGGTAAAACCTTTAAAATAAAGCAAGAGACACAGGTAGCCTAAATTTAATTTGATTATATATTTTTTAAAGACTCTTTCAGTGCGGTCCATAGCAATGTGCACCTGCTACCGCTTGCTATATGCCTACCTTCAGACTGATGTGAGATTGTGCGGTTCCCATACTTCTCATAGTAAAAAAAATCCAGTTATATATCCCGATGCTCCGAGGTCCATACAGTTATAACCGTAATCCAGTTTCCCATTCCGGGGACATACAGACAAATCTGGACTACATCCTTCCCATCGCGGCCAAAGAGTGTCAAGATTTTTTTTGCGTTTCTTTTCGACCCTTTCGCTCCCTTCTTTCGCTGCTCCCGCTGAAGTTGCCTAGTTACCTCTCTCTTAGGGTGGCTAAAACCACGGATCCCACAGCCAATCACGAGCCCGATTGCGCGTTAACCCGTTCTGCGCCGACTTGTCCTGATTTCTCGGTTTCAGGGGAAAACGCAAGGAGTGGGCGGGGTGACTGAGTAAGAGTTCCAGCACCGAAAACCAAGATGCGCAAAAGAAGATAAAAAGAAAAAGGGGAGAAGGGGGGTGCAATGCTTCTGAGCTGGATGTGTGGGTCTTCTTTTAAAAGCGAGGGTAAAAGTGCTGATGCACTGTCACAGTGGCGTTTGACTTCTTGTGACAATGACATCAATATAAGACCACAGCAAACAACTAAGCGGTGTCCCACATAAGGCGACTGCTTAGCTCCCTGCGCCGCAGAAGAATGAGGACAGAGTACCGGCCGACCGGCTGCCTGCCTGCCGCAAGCATCCACGCGCTCACCAGGACATACCTGTCAATGATCGGGCTATAATTAAAAACCCTTCAGCCGCTTTTGTTCCTGAAATGATTAGTGATTGTGACGGGTTTGGATGGCAGTGGATGGTGTGTGTGTGTGGGGGGGGGGGGCGTAGTTTAATTTTAACCCTGTGAGTCACCCCATCATGCAGGGTATTGATTTCAGCTTGGGCTGTCAGAGAGTGAGCGGCCGCCCACAGCACCGGAGCCTTTTCACTCTTAATCAAGGTTATGAGGCTGAGTCAGGAACCTGGGGTGTTCCTCCTCACTGATCCACATTTCAGGAGGAAGGGAAGTTGGCTAGATGCCCCCCCCCCACTCCCCGCAGAGGGACTTTTAGACAGGGAAATACCTCCTTTATCACAGCCAAGCCAGTCCTGGACAATCTGCATCATACTCCCATCATGGAGGATGCAGAGCTTTCCTGTCTGTAGGACTAGTAGTGAGCAAATGTTTTGTTTGTACATGTACATGCAAGTATGTACCTGCAATTGTTTGTGTGTATATATATATGTGTGTGTGTGTGTGTGTGTGTGTGTGTGTGTGCATGCATGTCTGCGTGTGTGAGAACACTTGCCCAAGCATTCATGTGTGGCTGCAACCAAAGATCAAATACAGCCAAAGGTATAAACAACAAAAAAACTGCCAAGAGGTGATTTATCCAAACCTCTCGGCATATGGTAGGCCTACACTAAATGACTCCTGTCAGAGTCACTCCACGTCTAAAGATGCAAAAGGGGAGAATATTAGAAGAAAACATCCATCCCCATTCCCCAAATCCCCACCCCACTTTCTCTCCCTCCCCCTCGCTCTCTCACTCTCTCCTCCCCTTCAACTCTGTGTAGTGTAGTGGGGTGCAGCATTTGCTGGATTTGGTGTGCAGAATGTGGACTCAATCCCTCTGATCTGAACAAAGAGAGGACAGAAATGTTCATCCCCTTGCCAGTTTTTTTCTCTCTCTGTCTCTCTCTGTCTCTCTCTCTCTCTCTGTCTCTCTCTCTCTCTGTCTCTCTCTCTCTCTCTCTCTCTCTTCTCTTTCTATCTCTCTCTCTCTCTCTCTTGTGTCCAGTTGTGCTTCTGCTGTTCTCTCTCATCCTTCTCCATGTATATTTCTATCTCATTTCTCTGTTTTTCATCCTTTGCTTTTTTTTTGGGGGGGGGGGGGGTCACTGGTTTCTTTGTCTGTCTGTCTGTCTGTCCCACTATCTCTCCCGCACGCTCTCATCCACTCTTCTTCTCATTTTTAGCATCAACACCATGTGCTACTCTTGCATCTCTCTCTCTCATTTAGTTTCTCTGTTCTCTCCATTCTCTCTACCTCCTCCTCCATTCCCTCTCTCTTTCAGAGGCGACATCATGCATTGTTCCCACATTTTGTTTATGCCCAGCTGTTTCATATCCAAGATTTTAATCCCAAACCACACCCCTTTGTCCCCATATCTGCCTTGGCACTCACACACACACACACAAACACACACACACTGAGCATGAAAAAATAAAGGATCAAAATGGGTCGAAGCTTTGGGTCATGATTGGTCCAAAGATGCCCTGTAATATTTAGACCATGCCAATTGGGAGAATTCAATCGGACAGTCAGGGGAAGGGGTTGTGGCATTGCCAGTGGTTTCTGAAAGAAATGTTACATAGAACGCTACTAATTATGGGGTGCATATAGCCTTGATCTGGCCCTGATCTGGTATGTGGCATGAATCCATTCCAGGCCAGGTCTAGATCTGTTCTAAAGCAAGCTGCCATCTGGGCAGTAAACACACACAGCATTTGGATACTCCACTGTCATTATTTAGCTCATTCTATTCACTTTAATATACCCTGCTTACATGTAAGCATTTTTGGAGCAAATCTGATTATAAGCCACTGGGCCTGGCACAAAGAATGACAATAACTAGGAAATGTCTATTCATCAGGACTTCAATTCATTATCTCATGCCAGTGTGCATTTAATAGAGCGTTTAAATGCCATGTGGAACATGATAAAAGCTGGCAAATAAAAACGACAAACAAAAAACATGTGAAACCAAAAAGCATAAAAAAGCACATCCACTCCAACATCTATCCACTGTGTCAGCAGCTCAGATCATAACTATGCATATAGGTCATAATGGCAATGGGTGACATTCTTATGGCCAAGGTGGTTTCATCACATCATGCAGTGGCCATGGAGTTGACATTACTGTTGAATGGCCCCGTCAAAAGTAGCCGTCACACAGCTATGGGGTCCTTAAGCTCCATGTTTAAATGACATGAATAGAGATGAGCCCCAAAGGCAGGGCCGTACCCAAAATGCCCAGCTTACCTTTCCCATCTCGCCTCGCACGCTTGATTATCCCGTTAGACGCCGAGCTGAGAGACAGCTATCGATCGGTCTGGAGGTGAATTTTTGAAGAAGGCATTCTCATGCAGCAATGAGATTCCTCTAACCCTGACCAGGCTGTGACTCCGTGGAAGGGAGATGTGTGTGTGTGTGTGTGTGTGTGTGTGTGTGTGTGTGTGTATGTGTGTGTGTGTGTTTGTGTGTGTACACACACGCGAGGGGACTGTCTGTGCTAACCTTCCTCATGCTGAAAGCTCATTTGTCATCGAACATCTAGCAAAGCGCTGCAAATGTGAGGCTGACTGCTAGCATTGGTCAAGGAGGAGTTCAAAAGATGTGCAGCGATGGAAGGATGGATGTGTGGAGGAATGAATAAGGAAATGACACTGTGGGTGAGATGAGAGGAAACAAAACTACACCGACTGACAGCCACTGCAGACAAATTACAAATGGTTACAATACAAATGCAGGAAGGCAGACAAAAGCTATTAGTGACTAAGTCCATGCTATACCACATACCAATGTGGATACTGAATGAGCAGGTTTTAATATTGAGTTAGATGCACTGATAAACACTGCACCCACAGAGTTGCTCTTAGTTCCCCGGCAGCGGTTTCGAGGGTTCCCTCTTCCCTGGTCTGTGATGTATGACAATTCTGCTAAGCGAGTAGATCGCAGTTTTGACTGTGCTGACAGAGCGAGCGGGTGAGGCGCAGCGTGAAACCTCTGTCTACTGTATCCGCTTCAGGGCAACCTCACACCACAACTCACTACTACAGCAGAGACTCAGCTCTCCACTGTTCTCTCTCGCTCTCTCTCTCTCTCTCTCTCTCTCTCTCTCTCTCTCTCTCACAGACACAAACATACACACTCACACACAGACACACACGCACACACACAAAATTGAGTCGACAGAATCTTTGCTATAAATACAAAGGGCTGGATAGAACCCACGCCACCCGCCTGTGCTTCACCAGATGGAAATAACACACCATGAACTTGGGGCGTAAATATGAACGTGGATGACAGGTAGTGTCTCGCTTATGGGACGAAGCAATAGCTCAGAGACGAAGAGCATGCAGCGCAGAAAATGTCACGCGTATTTACTCTATTCTCATGGCGTGGCTTTCGTTGGGGGATGCCCTCTAAGACAATCCATCTCGATTCATTAAAACAATATTGGAGACATCTCCCAAGGATACGAGCACTTGTGCTATGCGGCTTTAGGATAATATATTCTGTGTGGCAACTGGAGAATCTCAGCAGGAGAAGTCTCCATGCAAAGGCTCAGAAGGCAAAAGTCTGTGGCAAGCAACCCAGCAGCGTTCTCTGTCACTCTCTTTGTCTCTCTCTCTCTCTCTCTCTCTCTCTCTCTCGTTTTTTTGTGTTGCAACTTAATATCAGTGTTGACGCTTAACTTCTGACGGGATCAAAGAGCTGTCATCAGACTATTGTCGAACAGTGAGGTAAATCAGAGTTTGGAAACAATTGCACTGCACTCATTATTTGAAGATGCAGTGCAATTTGGGAAGTGTTGTGTGCCCTGTCAAAACAGAACCTTGAGCCGAATGCTGTTTACTTGATATGTCAAAATATGATGTGTCAACCCAAAGAAATCAGACAGAGATTTTTCGTAGAATCCAAAATGACATACTCCCCTCCCCTGGCAGTGACACTATTTTGTTTTGTTTGTTATGACATGCTATTGACCTTGCAGGCGTACTTGCTTGACTTTTCTAGGTTTGTATTTTTTATTTTTGGGAGAATACCATAGATGTCAGACAAGACAATTCTTGCTGCACTCTCTTGCCATGAATAATGCAGCGTCAGCAATTTTTAATGCCTGTTGTCTTCATTCATGTTTCACTACCGCCATGGTTCTACATAACCCTCTTTTGGACTCTTAATGAACCAGCCTTGGGCTCTGTCATAAACACACTGAGAAGCATGAAAGATTTATGTGACAGGCATATCATGCTGTCTGACCTCCGACTCATTCAGTTCAATAGAAATCTATTTCAGTCGTGTGTAATCTATCTCAGTCAAGTGTCCTTCATTAAAGTGCTTCCTCCCCTCAATTATTCACTGAAAACAAAACCCGTATGTACACAACCCTGTTGTCTGGACAGGCAACAGAGTTCACCAAAGTCAAAGTCAAGTCAAAAGTTCATTATTCCACCAGGGGACTTTAAGATGCTGCAAGATATGAAGGCGGGGGTCTTTTGATTGACATCTCAAGAAGTGGCAACCAGCTATTTACTGTGTTGATTATTCACAGTGAAGTGTGTGTTTCCTTTATGTCAAGACCACAATTTGAATGCAGTTGCCCCCTTTTCACCTTGTGAATCACAACAGTGACTCTGAAACTTCCCCCGGCTTCGTGCCCATTACTTCAGTTATAAATAGAGAATAGGAAGAAAAAAACATACAGAAGTATGAAAATGAGAGAGAGCTGAAAACACCGCTTTTAATCTGTAGAGCAACCTCGCAATAGCAGTACGACCAGACTGGGAAGGGAGGAGAGAGAGAAGAGAGTGTGGAGAGAGAGAAGATTCAGCTCTCAGTGTATCTATGGGACTGACAGCTTGGGTGGCATTTGAGCCTGAAACCTATAAAAAAAAGTTACTGGATTTATCGAAGTTGAACATTTTTGGTTTCTAAGCCAACTGTTTTATGGTCACTGGGAATTTTTGGTTGCCAAGATTGTCAGCAGATTTATTACGGCATGTGACACTCCCACACCTAGCTACGATGCATTAAGGACCAACCCACACATACAAAACAACTGGGTCACATCACAAGAAGAGGAGGGAGTGTAGAGGAAGATGGAACAAGAAGACTCACCACAACTTCACCGTGTCTGGCTTCCATATCAGAGGTTCTTATCCCAATGGTTGACCAAACACCTGGGGAAAACAGAAGAGTAGACATGTTAACAGAGACCCTTAGCTACACTAGCATAGTAGTCAGTTAGGACACCCAGATCATCCTCTCTTTCACTCGAAAAAACAATATGGCTTACGGGACTGAACCTGAAACATCAGTGGTATGGTGGACCATAGAAAGAAATTAAAGGATAGTCCACTGGATTAGGCGAGTGTGAGTGCCACCATGTTTTTCAACCAAGATAGAAAAGTTCCCCAAGCTGTGTATTAAGCCCTCTGTATGAAAATAGGATTGAATAACACGATAATACAGTCATATTTCACAGTCATTATTATTCAAATGAGGCCACAGTCTGTCTACTCTTTCCCATTGTTTGATTGTTTGGCCATTAAAACAGATTCTTAGTTGAGAAACAAGGCTGCTACAGTACATGTGAATGTTCAGCTAAATAATGTAGGAACGCACACATAATATGCACACTACACACAAGCAGTAAGGGAATTCCACCAATGAGAACAGAACCATATCTCAGACACTTCAGAGTAGACTCATTACACTGTGTGTGTGGTGAGTGTGTGTGTTTGTGTGTGTGTGTGTGTGAGAGAGAGAGTGTGAGTGAGTGAGTGTGTGTGTGTGTGTGTGTGTGTGTGAGTGAGTGTGTGTGTGTGAGTGTGTGGTGTGGTGTGTGTGAGTGTGTGTGTGTGTGTGTGTGTGTGTGTGTGTGTGTGTGTGTGTGTGTGTGTGTGTGAAAGACAGAATAAGAAAGAGAGCGGGAGAGAGACAGAAAGAAAGAAGTGGGTCAGAGAAAGCACATAGCGAGCTGTTCTCCCTTTAATTAACTCACCCAAATCATTCCTACTTGCAGCGTCTAATGAGTAAATACTACTGGAACAATAGGAGCATGCTGGGCCTATTGCTGCCAGATATAGGTTAATCTCCCACGGAAAAAGTGTCATATGGACAACACTGTCAATCGCAGCTGGAGGTTAGTGCTTGAAAAGGCCACTGATGGGTGAATTTGAGGGTAAAAAAATCAAGATCAGCTTCTGATGCTCTCATATTGAAGTAGTAATTTAAAAGGCTTGTTAAGGGTTTAAGCATAACAATAACAGAGTAAGTGTTTCGGTGGGAGAATGACTCGGAGGTTCTTTAAAAGCATGGCTAATGCTTTTATGTATAAAGTTGTTTGTCGCTGCATTGCACTGGCGGTGTCCGCAGGGAGCATTTATCATACAGAATATTTAGTGTTCGCAACCCAATGCTCTTTGTTTTCAAAGGGAAAAAAACTGTTCTTTTACAATAGTCCTCAAATATAATCAAAACAACAGTCTTCAAAGTCTTCCTCAGCTAGTGTCCTTATTTCTGGTGGCTACGAGGAAAGATATTGAAATATTTGTGATAATTTATTAATTACCACCATATTTGCACATGCTTGCAACCAAAACTACACATTCTCGTACATCAAAGGTCACTGCTTTCCAGTGTTGGTAACACAAAACATAATTTCTTTGCACATCTTTATACTTCATTCCCCTATTGAAATCATGTGTAAAGGCATGGCATATTAAATATTGAGAGGATATTCATTCCAGGCTAGCAGAACATGAAATTAATAAATCATTAACTACAAGCTGCAAAGATTGTCAAGATCTCTATCCCTTATAAAGCCAGGCTCTTTTATCATGTGTGCTGCAGTGTGTGTCCCCTCTGAATGTGAATTGCGGCCCAGGTTGAAGGACTACACACTCTGTGAAAGAGCCCGTCGATAGAAGGCTCCGAATGATGGCAATTTTGAATAGTGAGTTATGACCTGCCATTATCGCCCTGTGGTGAAAATCTATTTAAATGCAGGTGCAGAAGAGCAGCAAAGACATCATTACTTATCGCTGGGACTTTGGTCTTCTGATGATATTGTGGATGCAGAATGCCATTTTGTGGCCTCAGCAATGTGCGAATGTCCAATTCGGCGTTGCACGGCGATGCCAGTTTATGCTAACTGCTAACTGTTAGCAGCACCATCCAGGATCCTCTCCATCTCCTCACCCATCTCTCCATCCATCCCTTCCATCCTTGTCCTCTCAAGGACACAGATCGGACAGTCCGTGTCCCACCCCCCCGCTTGTTCTTAATTGTCCATGATGAGTGCTCCACACTTGAGCACACAGCCATCAGAGTCCCGCTGACAAGCACAGGGGCTAGCCTCTCTGACGCAGACAGGCATCACCTTCACGATTAATGGGTTTCCTCCACTTAGACGGAGAACGGAGGACGGAGGAAAACAACCAAATCCACCCACACACACACACACACACACACACACACACACACACGCACACACACACGCACACAGAGAGAGACACACACACACACACACACACACACACACACACACACACACACACACACACACACAGAGACACACACACACACTAATGCTTATGCATGAGCACACAAAAGGAGAGAAACAAGAAAACACTAGAGGAACACACCACTAATGACCGACTCCATCCAAAAGAGTTTAATTAGCGTCACAAGCCGCTGTGAGCTTGCGGGCAATCCCGGCACTGTGAGCATGTGTGTGACCACCCCTCTACACACACACATACACTACACTGTGGTCTGCCTCTGGCACACTGGTGCCTCTGTGGCGGTCCCAGCCTGTACTGGAAACCTACCACCATACACAGGAAGAATCGTCTTACTCTGTCAGACACACCTTTTGACTATCACACACTATTTCAATGGGCCAATATGTGATATTTATAGTCTATACCTTGTTGTGTGTTGCACACACACACACACACACACACACACA
Organism: Alosa sapidissima; assembly: GCF_018492685.1. Taxonomy (NCBI): domain Eukaryota; kingdom Metazoa; phylum Chordata; class Actinopteri; order Clupeiformes; family Clupeidae; genus Alosa; species Alosa sapidissima. The sequence continues at coordinate 12,787,666 of NC_055968.1, read as the reverse complement.
CACACCACACACACAAACAAACACACACACACACACACATACAAAGGAAAAAATATCCTAAATGTGAATCAAGCACAGCTGAATGCACCCAACCCACTGAGTAAAAGAAGGTGTACCTTCAAAGGCAATAGAACAAGATTTAAGTCACCTCTCAAGTCATGTAATAAATATATCCATTTAAAAATACCACTGCATAAGAGATTTAATTTTTACTGCACTGCAGTTTTTAAGGCTCTTAAAAACTCAACTGACTATTCACTAAGTGTTAATCACCTTTTAATCACTGTGCAAGTTCCCAAAATGCAATGTTAATGTAACTCAGTTACATCATTTGGCTGCTCTCAGACATCTCTCTGCTTCACAATTTAGCCTGCTGTTGAAACTAGCGGGTAGATTAAACTCAAAACGTTAGTCAGTCCTTTATTATTGTTGACAATCTAACTCTGATTGTTAATACTCTGACTATTTACAGTTAGCAATATGGTTAAGACAGATAAAGTAGGATGTTTTAGCAGGTTTTTACCTAAGCAGGTCTAGCCTTTGCTGGAGTAGTAGTAAGTAGCCTATATTTTCCTTACATACAACCTATGCTTAGAATGCATCTCATTAACACCAGTGACCCTTCCGAATCAGTGAAGCGGGCCCCGACGTCGAGGCAGACACTGCCGACCGCTACCACCGCAGCCGCCCATGCCTCCTGGAGACAGGCAGACAGGGAGGGGAATCAGAGGCAAGAAAACTCTCTGGGAGCTGAAGTAATGGTGAGAAGCTGTCCAGAGTTATTTCTCATCCTCTTCATCTCGCCAAGGAGCGGAGAGACTATCCCTGCACCTTCCATTAATGTAGACGGAGCCTCCGAAGGCCGTGTAATTTATTGGATCTGCGGGCTTTTGCCTCCTCCGGCTTCGTCGGCTCGCCTCTCAAAAATTGGCACAGTGCCATGCCATTGCTACTGCTTCACCCTCCACCCCCCCCCCCCCAACCTTTTAAAGCAAGCCATTCCAGCAGAGGGGTTCGCATTTAAAAAATTAGCAGCATCACGGCATGCCTACATTTTATGCTGTTATCGTGTGAAGATGAATTGCGGTTGGTACATTTTGTTGTTTTTCTTGCAGTTGCATTGCTCAAACAAAGCTAGGGAATGTGTGTGAAGGTCTGTGATGACGGTCATTTGCCCGGTCTAGCCTGCCTAATTTTGCAGACGGCTTATTTACAAACAGAGAAGGACGTGCAGGCAAATGGCGCACACAGCCCAGCCACTGATGTGATGAGAGACCCCCGCAGGAGAGCCAGAGGAGAGCGAGAGGAGAGGAGAGGAGAGCGAGGAGAGGAGAGGAGAGGAGAGGAGAGGGAGACTTGGCACAGCCGCTAGTCCCCCCTTTCTCTCTCTCTCTCTCTTCCAATTCTCTCTCTCCATGCTGCCCCCTCTCCTCTCCCTGCAGGCTAATTGAGCTGAACCGCTCCAGTGTAGCGCAGATGCCCTCCCGACCGCCGAGGAATGGGTTCGTAGGCCTGTGCCACCCTGGCGTCTGGGCAGCGAGAGTGCTCAGTGAAATGGTAAGTAAATATATACTCAGGAAGTGTGTGTGTGTGTGTGTGTGTGTGTGTGTGTGTGTGTATGTGTGTGTGTATGTGTGTGTGTGTGTGTGTGTGTTTGTGTGTGTGTGTGTGTGTGTGTGTGTGTGTGTGTATGTGTGTTTGTGTGTATGTGTGTTTGTGTGTGTGTGTGTGTATGTGTGATAGAGTATCTGTGTGCCTAAGTTTATGTTTGTTTATTTCTGCTTGTACAGAGGTGAGGGAGGGATCACATGGAAAAACTGTTCACCGCTGAGTAAGGCGACTTTGAACGAGTTTAGTTGAGATTCGCAGATTCCTGTATAAGCAAAACTTCTCACTATCTTTCCTCAAATCTGTTTTATCTTGCCTTCTACCACAGTGGTTCATAAGTGTTACAACCACTTTGTTGTCTGATCAAGGTTCTTACTGATAATTCAAAGTGAGGGAGTCCAAGCCAAAAAGAAAGTGAACGGCAGGGTGCCTGATTCCAGTCTGGCAGAAATACGCCAGATACTTCAAAGGCATTTGCCCTCTATCAAAAGAAAAAAAAAACACATAATATATATGATAGAAACAAGGCAGATAGATACATCACTGTTAGTAGGACAACAAATCTACCAGCCAAGACCAAATTTCCCTCACAAGATCAAAAGAGTATCGGTATATATACTTATACTTATACTATACACTCGTAATGATATATTCCTGCAACGTTACTTTAATGTTTAATGCTAAACTTTAAGCAATGTTACAGCGTTATTTTCAACAGATATCCATTCACATGTCCTAACATCATCTATTCAGCATCTTTGGCTAAACAGATAATGAATGCACTGTCAGTTGAGATATGCTCATTCAGTAAGACACATGCGCCATGATAAATCGGTTGCGACAGTATATGTGTGAACTGTGTGAAAACGAGAGGGCACTGTGTGAAAACGAGAGACTCACCATCCACAGAATGACCTCAGAAAAAGCCAAATGAAATTAAAATTTTAATTAATTAACATCCAAGCAGTGATTAAATGATAAAATATTGACGATTCCATGAAAGTGTGTTTAGAGGCCTGATAAATGAACAGAGTGGAGTTTAGGGCCTGGCAGATTTTACTTATTAATGGTGTAGGGCACACTTGTTTCAGCGCATAAATAATGCAGCATGTGTGTACACACACACAGTCAGAGGGGCCTTTAAAGGGGTCATTGGCCAATCTTTTTGAAATAGTCTCATTCCAAGCTGTACATATTGTCTGGGAGGGATTTGGTATGGGTGAGTGAGATTCTAAATGTCCCCATTTGGAGAATGGGCCTACTGGGAAGCAGCGGCTAACTTGAGTTAGGCCGCCAGGCACAGGGCTGCTTTCTGGAACTTTCTGCGCTCAAATCCCTTCAAGACTATAACGCTGAAGAAACAAAGGAAATGGCACATCATAAAAATAACTATAAACTAATGTAATCAAATGAATAAAAGATATTAAATTAAGGAATTAATTGATGAATTAATCAATGAACTGGAAGGTTTGATGTCCATTCTTCGATGTGACTATCACACATTAATCCAGGAACAACTCTTACTTGATGAAATCAGTCACCACTATGACACAATGATTCTTTTGTCTTGGTTGGATGTCCAACATCTCTTTCCTGTGTGAAGAAAACTGTCTGCTGAAAATTTGAAGTCCTGTCAGAACCAGTGCAGCCGTATGCTAATGCAAAATGACTTCCACCCCCCCCCCCCCCCCTCACCCCACCCACTCCCGTCTAGGTGTTCCAGCTGAGCCTAGGAGGGCCGCCGAGATGGCTCCTTAGAAGGGGAGGCACGGCCGATTTGTCTGCTCTCCTGAATCGCGCCGGTGAATTACCTGCTTGGGGTGCATTTGAAGAAGGGAGGTTATCCACGGGAAAAAAGGAGGCATGGAGAGGGAGAGGAAGAGGATGAATAATGAGCGCTTTAGCTTCCACACCGGAAAATAACCTTTCGGCCCGAGGGAGCGCAGGGGGACCGGGGAAGTGACAGCTCTTTACACTGTTATTACTCACCTAAAGCGAGCAGGCAGAGCGGGCAGGCCAGCGCCAAACGGCCCGTCCTCTGCCCCCCTCCCGCTCCAAACGGCCAGACGGCCAGCCGACACAGGGAGGAGGACAAGGGCAGGGAGCTGACAACAAATGAGAGATAGAAATGGAGAGCTGGTGTTTTTTACTGCGTTATTTACTGCATTGATTACCTTTGACCTTTTTCAAAGGTAAACGCGCCAGTTCCCTCTCTCTCTCTCTCTCTCTCTCTCTCTCTCTCTCTCTCTCTCTCTCTCTCTCGCTCACTCTCTCTCTCTCAGCATGAAAACGACATCTGGGATGACGCCTCTCTCTCTATACAAATTAGGCACAATTTGTGTGTGGAAGTGCGCCGAGATGTGCGCTGCGGGCCGCACGGTGTGTGCGGACGCCGCAGAGCAATCTCCACGCTCTCCATCACGGCTGTGGAGTGAGCAGTCAGGAGACGAGAGACGATCCATTCCAAGACTACAGGCGGTGGACCACCCCCCCACCCCCATCTCCACTGCCCCCACCCCCCCAAACCAGACCCATCTGTCCAACCCCCCTGCCCTCCACCCCCACCACAAACCGCCTTTTCTCTCTCGCTCCCATTCACCCTCTTTTCATCCCCTCCACTGCCTTTACCTCTATCTACCGTCGGCATGCCACCCCCTCCTCGTCCCATGTGTTTTGGCTATTAAGGCCATGCAAGTGTAATGACTATCATTAGACCAGGCTTTGTGTGTGTGGACGGGGGGGGAAGAGATTGGAAAGAGACCGGGAGAGACAGACTGACTAAGACCCAGAGAGAGAGGGAGAGAGGGAGAGAGAGAGGGCAAGGTTGGAAATAGAGAGAGAGAGAGGGAGGGGGAAAATAGAGAGAGAGGAGAGAAATAGAGAGAGAGGGAGAGAGATAGAGGGAGAGAGAGAGAGAGAGAGAGAGAGAGAGAGAGAGAGTATGGCTGGCGCCTGCATCTGTTCTTTTCCACTTGGCCTGCATTTGGTGAGCCCCCATCACCACGGAGATACACTGAGGCTCATCAACAGCACCTGTGAACAATTCATTACTGTAAAGTAACTGCAGGGGACCGGGGGAGGAGGGAGGGGGAGTTGGCTGGCACGTGGGGTGTGTATATGTGTGTGTGTGTGTGTTGTGGTGTTGTGTGTGTGGTCGAGAGTGGAGTGCTTGTTTGGGGAAAGCAAGCACAACCTCAACAACATTGCCCGCTGGGCTGTGATTTCCCTTTCTGAGTATGTGTGTGTGTGTGTGTGTGTGTGTGTGTGTGCGTGCGTGTATGTGTGTGTTTAGGGTGTGTTTGAGGGGGTTTGTATAGGGCATGATGTGTGGTGTCGGACATGTTCGGGTGGACAGTGATGGAGAGACAGAGACGGGCGGAACAGCTCAGACAGAAGGGCTCGCGAACGGAAGAGTGCCCAAACGAATCGCCCCGGAGGCGGCCACACTGCCTAACAGCTTGGGTAATCTAAACAAAAGCTCTGTCTTCTCCGGCTGCTTTTCATTTCTCTCTCTCTCTCTCTCTCTCTCTCTCTCTCTCTCTATCTCTGTCTCTCTCTTTTGTTTTGGAGGCTGGCGCCTGAGCCAAGGCACGCTCACATCTGAGTAAATATTTTTACATGTTTACTTACCACACATTTGTGCATTTATCCCAATTAAACTGGAGGCCTAGGTGGCCAGCTCCCAGGCCACTCACTAGCGCGCCTCCTCGATTCATCAGGCCCCACTGACTCACACTGTTATAAATGACACACTCCATTGCAGACCTCTATTCTCAGCCAATCAGAACCAAAGCACTAATTTGGGGCTATTACCACTGAAAGGAGGCTCTCAGTGCCAAAGCCAGGATCCAGAAAGACTCCTGTTGGCCGAGAATGAATGAACCGGCATAAATTGCTGGGGAAATTGAGAAGAGGTTTTCACCAAGGGAGGAAAGAGGGGAAAGGGGGGAGCATTTTCTGGATTTGCTTCTTGTAGCGTTGATATTAAACATCACGGTACGTTGCTCTAACCATCCCTAAGATGTTCTATCAATTGCAGTATAGTAGGCCAGGCGAGCCTGCAGGTGTACGTCCGTACGCACTGTGCGTACCATCACTCAACAACGAGAGAAAATTTACCTTGTGTGTGTGTATATTCACACCATATTGGCCTACCATACCTTTCCAACTATGCACAGTATCCCATTAGTTGCATGCCATCAGGCTATTTACAATTTTCTATTAAGTAAAGTTAGTGAACACTTATCAAAATTAACGCGCACACATGTTTGAGCAGGAGAGAATACGCACGCAGGCACGCATAGGCTACTTGTTTTCTTTTACTCGGCTTTCTATATGGTTATCTACGGAGCCCCGGATATGTCATGGGGAAAAAAATAATAAGTTGTGGCCACGAAATAGCAATTTGTTCCCACAAAAGAATAAGTTGTGGCCACAAAATAGCAATTCGTTCCCACAAAGTACTAATTTGTGGCCACGAAATATTAATTCGTTCCCACGAAATAGTAATTCGTTCCCACGAAATAGGTAATTTGTGGCCACGAAATATTAATTCGTTCCCACGAAATATTAATTCGTTCCCACGAAATAGTAATTTGTGGCCACGAAATAGGTAGGCCTATAGGCTGTGGACTGGACAGCTGGATGAGCAAATCAAGCGCAACTCCTCAAACAGGAACAGTCGCTGTCACCCAATGGACAGGGATAGTATGGTAGAGTGCTATTTTAGGCTGGGAATGAAATACAAAGACATTTTGAAAAGCCTGGCATTGGAGGGATTCATTATTAGCGAGAGGCATCTCCACAGACTATTAAGAGCCAGGGCCCAGTTTCCCGATAACGACAGAGACACGTCTGGGATTGGGGAGAGCACTAAATGCTCTACTGAATAAGCATGAAGTCAAACCTTTAAATGAAAAACACTCTTTAATAATCAAAAAAAATAAACCGGTAATGAAGTAAACTTGTGACCATCAGAAATCGTTTATCGCCTGTAACTCCGTGATAACAGGACGTAACAGGATGGCATTTGGCTGAGCAACGGAGGTTAATATGCTCTATGTTTTGTCCAAACTATGTCTGTCTATCATCGTTGCACTCGGAGAAAACCGTAATATTTAATTCGTCCCCCGTTTCAATCGTCCCGGTTGTACCCTACTGCAAACCAGAGAATTAGAGCTGGTGGGGAGTGATGAGAAAAGACACGACAGGCTTCTACTGGCGCTCGATTTGCTCACCCAGCTGTCCAGTGCACGTTAGACTATACATATTTCGTGGCCACAAATTACTATTTCGTGGGAACGAATTAATATTTCGTGGCCACAAAATACCTATTTCGTGGGAACGAATTACTATTTCGTGGGAACGAATTAATATTTCGTGGCCACAAATTACCTATTTCGTGGGTACGAATTACTATTTTGTGGGAACGAATTAATATTTCGTGGCCACAAATTAGTACTTTGTGCGAACAAATTGCTATTTTGTGGCCATAACTTATTATTTTGTGGGAACGAATTGCTATTTCGTGGCCACAACTTATTATTTTTTTTCCCCATGACATATCAGGGGCTCCGTAGTTATCAGCACACAATGTTGAGCTAATTCACTAACTCAATACTCATCATGGATATCACAAGTTTAAACAACGAAAACAGAAAGGATGCAGGCAGCAAAGCTAGAGGAGCTATTCAAGATGGGCAAGAACAAGGTTGGCTAAGCAATTGGTGTGCTTGTCAGAACGACTGCATTACAGCTGTTTAAAGCCAGACGTTACAGTGTCCACGCGTGAACGTTTTTTTTTTTTTTCGGGGGGGGGTGATGGGTGTGCGTACCATAGCATTAATTCCAGCAGGCGCCCCTGTAGTAGGCTTAGCATTAGAAACCATGCCGTCTTTACACTGACTTGAATGAAAAAGATCTCTGCAGTTGCTCTCATAATTCAATAATTCTATAAAGAGGTGTGTTCAAATTCAGGTTATGGGAATCAGGTTCAAATCTTCTGGTTTCTTAAAGGAGAAATCCGGTGAGTTTTCATGCATATCTCCGTTTCTCGAGGTCACCGAGTATTGTTGGTTAAAAAAAAAAAAAAAAAAGTGCTACACTCTGGGGGCATGTCCGTGAGCTCCCATTTCCATGCCCACAGAGTGTAGCACTGTAGCTGCCTGACTTCGTACTGACAGTACTCGGAGACCTCGAGAAGCTGAGATCTATGTGAAAACTCGCCGAATCTCTCCTTTAATAGTGACTAATCAAGGTTCCACTCCAATACAGCTTCCTTTACCTGCACAATGGAGTCATTTCTCTTGAATAACCTGCAGGTATTAGAGTCATTTTGTTGCCGTCTCTGTCTGACATCTTGGTGCACTTGTGTGATCTTAATATATCGGGATGCTGCCACAGTCTTACCGGTGCATGGATGAGTTTAGTGGCCTAAAATGATTTCTGCTGCGCACATGGGAAGAACCGCAGATGGCCCTATCAGCTGTATGAAAAAAAGAGGAACGTGCAATGGAACTCGCTCTATATAGTCCCCAGGTGTTGATGGTATCTCATAATAAACGTTCGGTCAGTTACAGAATTGGGGTGTATGCTTAGCCCAATGCCATAGCCATCATTACAATACACACTAACAAAGAAAATTCTACTAGACAAATGTGCCAAGTTAACACCCACTAGGCTGTTGGCATCACACTTTAGGGGGTCCACACACTAGCACTGTAGTCACATTCTCGGATGTGTATTTTTTTTGTAAGTCGGTGTGTGTGTGTAGCACGTATCGCAGATGTAAAAGAGGTCGCAGTGCTGATGCTAATGAGGCTAGCAAAACAAAGCCTCCCCTAATGACACCTTTCAGATAACAGGCTACAGGGCTGGCGAAGGCAAGCCTCCACTCTCATGAAGCTAATTAGACTGGCTATATTTGGAAATAGAACTAACAAGCCACCCAGGCAGACTAAATTCTTCTGCAAATGTTTCACACATTTGGTTGGTGCCTGCTATTAGGGCATTTGTGTGAGCGGAAACGACAAAAACAAAAAACAAAAAAAAAACAAAAAACCTGATTTTCTTTTTACTGTCTTTTGCTGTTTCTGTTGACTGTACAGGCTGTTATTCATCATTAATGCTGATGATAATGAAAGGAGACATGCCTGTACATTTGCTAGTCTTAATTAATGTTGAAATAATGATTTATTACAAGGGGTGCAGGCCGCAGTCAAAAACCTCCTAATTTTATGCATCAGAAATCAACTCAAGCTGGCCTTCAACATGACTGAATGCTGAGCAGGGAAATTTCAATTTCTTATTTAATAGCTCTACTCACGGCTCTGAAACATTTATACCAATCAGGATGAAATGGGTAAGTTAGGACCACCCTTAGGAAACACACACAGGTGTAATTTTTTAAGCAATCAAATTGTGTCTGTAGCTTAGTCATGCAGGGTAGTGGGTATTGCAGTGGAAGGCCTGAACATATTATGATGCATCAATGTGATACAAATGATTACACACCTTTATAAAACCATACTTTGGCACTTTATTACAGTAATATAAAATGTACATGTAATATAAAATGTACATGTAATATAAAATGTCATTATATAAATTGTACATGTATCGCAGGTATCTTCTCAGAGATAACCTCAGTGTTGGTTTGAGTTGAAAGCATCGATAGGAACATTTTGGCTTTGGGTATAGCATAGGAGCTTAAGTACTGTTGTGTTTTATGAAAAACCTATATCGACATTGCAGTGCACTAGCTAGTCAATACTTCATCCCACTCTGACACACACACACCAACACACACAGAAACCTCCAAACACTCATGCGTAACGCCACTCTATGACTTGAAACATGTCCCAGGAGATGACCTCAACCAATCAATGCAGCCCATGCAGCTGCTGATCTGATGGTGTTTCATCAAAGAACAGTCAAAAGAGACTAATGAGACCGATAGGACTGGGGAAGGGGGTGGTTGTGTGTCTGTGTCTGTGTGTGTGTTTGTTTGTTTGTTTGGGGGGTGGCTTAAAGGAGATAGGTGGCTTGCAGGAAATAGGGACCTGTCGGTAAGCTAACGGAGAGAAGCGAGAGTCCATGGGTAAGCCCAGAGAAGGGGCTATCTGGGCGCCACGAAAAAGAATCACGGCTGCCTCATTTCCGAGGTGATTAAATAACACGCCAGGGGTGAGCGGGGTGGACGCCGCCACGCCGAAAGACATTAGCTCTCACATTCCACCTGATGAGGGAATTAACATTCGGCGATGTGGTCACTGATGAAACGCTGTTGCGACGCGCAATGTTCCGAACGTCGCAGTTAATTTTCTATTTAGCCACAGTTATACTAACTAACTGTAATTGATTCAATGATCAAGTGTAATTGGTATCAGACTCAAGCCATGGTTCTATTTTGACTTATGAAAACTAATTGACCCAACACCAGCTCTCTTTGCCCACCCCACCCCCCTTTTTTCTCTACGTCCCTCTATCTTTCTCTCTCTTTCTTTCTCTCTGTCTATCTCTCTCTCTCTTCTCTCGCCCATCCCCCTCATCCTCCATTGCGGCTGGCAGAGCAGACCTGGAAGTCATTGAGTATTCCTCACTGCACTCACACACATGCCTGCAGAAAGCCAAACAATTCCCTTTGACATCCATTTGTGGAGCAATTTAGAGAGAGGGAAAAAGAGCAGGTCATTCTGAATGAATGCCCAAGGAATCTAAATAACCTTAACTAGTTTCATTTCCACTGGTGCATGTGTGCCATTTATGAGGGCTTCTCACCCAGAGCACCGGGTACACACCCACGCATTAGCAAAGCAAACACACTATCACAACACACACACACACACACACACGCACAAACAGACGCACACACAGACAGATAAAAAGACAGACACTCACACAGAATAAAAGACAGACAGATACACACACACACACACACACACACACACAGAGAAAGAAAGACAGGCACTCACAGAAATAGAAAGACAGGCAGACACACATACACATATATGCACATACAAATATACATTTTCTCACATAAAGCATCACTTTCTAAATGGATACTCACACACAAAACTATACTTCCTGAGCCATTTTTTATTTGCACCACTGCATTATTCTCAGACATCCCACTGACAAGACACTGATTAATCTAAATTGATTAGTGTGATTGATTCAAGGCAAT
>NC_055968.1:12749374-12774374 GCF_018492685.1 Alosa sapidissima | reverse complement strand
ACGGTGAGGATATCGACATTCTATAAAGATGCTCTTCTGGGCCGATACACTCGGCTGAGCGGAAGGCCTGTCACAGATTGGCTCTTAAATTGCGGGTTGGCCCCCCTTCCTCCCCTCTCTCCGACCAGCGAGCCTCGATGTCAGCTCCTCAGAAGGATCTTCAACAGAGCCGCTTCAACCACCACAAACACTCAGTAATGATGAAGAGCCAGTCGAATTGCATATGTGTTAGAATTGGCACTATATTTTCATATGCCAGAATTTCACACAAAGAATCGAAGAATCATGGATAACATTTATTTTGTCAGTTGTTATCTAGACAATGTAGGAGTTCTGTTTTCCAGACAACGTAGGACTTCTGCTATCCAAACATGGAGGACTTCTGATATCCAGACCACTGCTGTGTCATTTGTATCGGCATACTTTTTCCTCCTGTAGGAGCCATATTAATATTTTAGTTTCAGTTTATACATACAATTAATTATAATTTTGCGTTCCATAGTCTGTAATAAGCGCCTGTAGAATTCTCGTCTTAGTGCAGCCAATCTTCCATTGGCTTCCCAGGTGGTCGGCGTGTCGCACTCTCAGAGTAGTGCTTTTAGAGTGGCTGTGCCTCCTGGGGCCTCCTGTGCCCTGCAGGTCGGTGCTGCCCTCCACAGCCGTATTAGACGCTCCTTTCTCCTCCTAAAAACATCAGGGATTTATGGCTGCGCTCCCTCAGTATTGGGGCCTACTGACTCATAAGGGTTGAGCTCGTTTTCGTTCTCTTCTCCTGGTGTGGTGCTGTGTGATGCTGTGGGGAAAATCAAACTGTGCCCCCGGACCAACCCTAATACTCTCTCTCTCTCTCTCTCTCTCTCTCTCTCTCTCTCTCCCTCTCTCTCTCTCTCTCTCACACACACACCATCCACCTATATCTCCCCTTTACCCTTCTTTTCCATTTATATCCCTTTTCCTCTCTCTCTGTCCCTCTCTCTCTCTCTCCCACCATGCAAGGGGAACAAATCTTCTGCACGAAGGGTCATCGGGGGCCCCCAGCGGACCTCAAACAGACTATCACACTCCGCTATAGAGATATATCTGCTTTTTCACTTAAGCACTCGGGCCTAAGGATGCTCAGTCAAGCCTCTGTCTCCGGGGCAACAAAATCAAATCAGTCGCAAAAGGTAAAACAGAAAAAGAGGTAGAAACAGAGAAAGAAATCAATTGGTTTAGAAGTATAGTTTTTGTCATACTATGGGTATTCCTTGTTCTGTCAGAGAGCATTTGGCAGAAACATCTTTCAAGCAGTTTAACGTGTGTGTGTGTGTGTGTGTGTGTGTGTGTGACAATTTACTGACTATTGGCACAGCAAGCAGCCTCTTTGCAGGAATCTAAATTCCCTGAGGAAAAGCCTCACAGTTGATATGTGTGAGTTACATAAATCGCTTCAAATATCTCAACGAACCTGATTTAATTGCACACTTTGCGGTTTATGAAGCACTAAATAAACGTTAGCATTCTTTCAAGAAGCAACAGTTTTCCCTCTACCTCTGCAAATAACAAGATGTCTTCTTCCCTGACAGCACCTGCTAAACAATCTGAGAAACAGACTTGCCTTTCATGTCTTTTTAGCTGTGGGCTATACGGCTAAAGACTTCCTGTTAGAACAGATATTAAACCGAATCGGCCTGACCCGCGTGATGCTTCCTGACTGAAGTAAATCCTAATTAGCTCTTTCAACAACGCAGACAAGCATTTGATATTTTCGGTCTTCTCCAAAATGGCAGTTCAAAGTCTTTAGTTTCTCCTTATAGGATGAGAGAAGAAGCTAAGAGTAAGGGGATTTCTCTGTTTTTGATGACGGTAAAAAGGGACTTAAAAAAGGAAGTTTAAAAGCGAAAGAAATGTTGGTAATTTGGCAGAAATCCTCTGGCTGGCGGGTCGGTGGGTGGGTGGGTAGCGCGCCACAACCCAATTTGCGCAGCGCAGGGAGGAAAGCTGCACGCATGATCAAATAGCAGGCAGCAGGTAGCCTCTTAGAATGGCCTCCTCTGAAGACAAAATCGTTCACCTGATTAAGGGGGGGGTTGTGGGGGTGGAAGAGAAGCTAATCTCGTGTTTCATCTTTCTCCAAAAAGCAGACGCTGACGGCTCAAGGCGAAGGAGCATAGGTGCTCAAAGCGAAGGAGCGAATGACAGACAGGAGAGACGAGGAGTGACAGCTGCTCTTGATTAGACAGATTTTGACAGGCGACAGAGTGTCATCAGCACGTGTAGAACAGCAGGTGTAGGTGACACATTCAAAAGTTTTGCTCTTAGTTTGATGCTACGAGGTGTTCTACGCCAGCTGTTCTGGAGTTTTCTCTGCCACGCGTAGCGTGGGAAGCGTCTTTATACTTTGTGTTTTTCTATGAGCTTAGTAATTGCTAAGTAATGGTGGAAGAGTGTGGGCTGGTTGGAGTTTTGTGTGTATGCATTTTGTGCAGTTCTGTGTGCTTACATAAGTGTGTGCGCAAGTGTGCACATCTGAGTTTGAGTTTGGGACAGAGAAACAGTGTGTGTGTGTGTGTGTGTGTGTGTGTGTGTGTGTGTGTGTGTGTGTGTGTGTGTGTGGTGACTTATTGCAGTATTGATGCAGCATACCAATAAACCAGACAAGGCTTTATCAAATTAACCCTGGGAAAAATACAAGGCTGTTCTCACAACGCAACTGCCAAGGTCAAGGATACTCCTGTCTCACAGAGTCTGCTCCCTGCATACAGAGGAACAGAAGACATCCTGCACACACACACACACACACACACACACACACACACACAGCTGAGCTGTGGGTCGGGGATGAGCACCACCGAATGATCTACTCCACTAATAATCAAATACGCTTGCATAACATTGCAGCTGAATTCAGTACCGTATTTCACAGTCATTCTTTTTATCCTCATGGTTTCTCTCTGATGTAACATAGTGACCCATAAGAAACACATGACCATCAAAAGATGGAGATCTACAAAAATATCATATAAGGACCAGAATTAAATGGTTCATATCTTTGTTGTTGGGTGGGAAGACATTTTGAGGCAGTGATTGTCATGTCCAGCTCTGATTTCTGATTCGGTTTAAGGCTAATAGTCATCTCTAGTAAAATTAATTATTTTCACCACAAAAAACTGTTTTTGTCAGGAGCTCATGGGTTGATTGACAGCTGTCATGCACACCATTCTTACCTCACTGCATCCGGTCTTCTCACATTTCCCCTACCTGTAACTTATTAGAAGACTTATTAGCTATTAAAGGCTATTAGACTTATTAGCTTTTTAGAGGAGCTACAGTGGGCAGTGCTTCGACTTGGCCAGCTTCCCTCGCGGTCCGCGCGCGGGATCACGCGGCATCACGCGACTTTAATTTGTATTTTTCCAGTGACGCTGCAACTACGCTGCAACAACCGGCAGAGGTCTCAAGTGAGCAGGGTGTCTCGTAAAAAGAAATGGAGCTGGAAAACCCTACACAGACTTCACTACAGACTTTAGCAGACTGGTTAAGAAATAATTTAATAGCCAGAAATATGCCTGCCCTGCCCTAATAAAGAAATATTTGGTTAACGGTGAGTGAACCCCGTTTGCAGCCGTAGAAGAAACGCAGGACAAATTAAACATTCAGAAGAGCATCTCTCCCCAATCCCAGACGTTCACATTGCATGTTTGTTTGTAATGGATGCAACCGCGAGATACGCTTGTCATAGGCGCCGATACCGTGGATGCTCCGTCTCTCGGGCACCCACTGAAAACATCGAGCACCCACGTGTGCCAGCTTACAGTCCCGGCTAAATTTACATTAATTTAAAATCAAACATAGCAGGAGGTGTAAACCCTTTACCAAACCCATAAGAAATGTCTATTGCATGGATATAGAATATCCCATTTCAGGACCATGGCTAGCTACTAAACCATACATGATTATTAGCTACCAAACCACATGATTATTAGTGTATGTATGTGTGCATGTACTATATGGGATTGATCTGCCTATCTATCTATCTATCTATCTATCTATCTATCTATCTATCTTCTATCTATCTATCTCTGTTCTCCTCTTTTAGGCATAATGCTCCAGCTTCCAGGTTTGTAATGTGTGTGTGTGTGTGTGTGTGTGTGTGTGGCTCTGTATCTAGCAGCTGAAGTGCATTATGCTCAGATAGAGTAGGAAAGGGACTGTGTGCTCGCTTCGCATGGCGCTCCAGGACTGTTTGATGAATAAACTGATTGTGACACACTGTGCAGAGATCTGACCTTTCGGCGGTGGAGCCGGTGAGAGGCTTCAAGACGGACGAGAGGTGGCCGGCTGCATGGCGTCCTCGTCTGAAGACTGCCGTCGGGTTTGTGTCAGCAGCCAAAACAATGCGATGAGACACGGAGGGGGGAGTGGGAGGGAGAGAGGCGCTGTGCTGGGCCGTGGGTGGACGCTAAGCGGAACATTTTGCTACCAGTCTCTCTCTCTCTCTCTCTCTCTCTCTTTCTCTGTGTTTGTGTGTGTGTGTGTGTGTGCCAAAACATTAAATAAAAGTTTGAACTCCCTAAAGTCTCATCTACCCACTCAACCAAGAAAAGATGTCTGGGAAAGAATATGCTACATGAGAACATTTGGGGATTGAAGTGTGTGTGTGTGTATGTGTGTGTGTATGTATTCTATATGTGTGGTGTGGCTGCATGTATTTTTACATCAGAAAAGGGCTATATGCTGTATGAATTTCTCTGTCTGTTTGGTTGGGTGTCTGAGTGGTTTATAATACAGAACGGCCACTTCTGTCATAGAGAGCGATAGAGAGATAAAATACAGAGAGAGAGAGAGAGAGAAAGAGAGAGGTGGAAAGGCTAAGGGAGTGAGAGATATCCACAGACAGAGATGGAGTGAATGGGGGAGAGGTACAGAGTTGCTGTAATAAAGTTTCACTGCCTGTGGTCGTGCGCTGACGAGTCGGACAGAAACGGGGCAGCCAAGCGTCCAGCTTGGCCCAGGTGAGCTCAGAGATTAGTGTCACGAGGGCGTCACTGACAAACCCTCAACACTGTGCCTCAAACTATAGAGAGGAAGCTGTCAGCTTTGCGCTGCACTAGGAAATTACAAAAACCTCTCCTCAGCGCACTGCTCTCTCCCTTCTCTCTCTCCCACAGTCTATCTCTTTCCCCCCTTTCTCTCTTTCAGACTCTTTTTTTTTTAAAGTATATTTTTTGGGGTTTTTGCCTTTATTATGATAGGACAGTGAAGACAGACAGAAAGTGAATGGGAGAGAGAGATGGGGTGGGATCATAGGGACATGACCGCAGGTCGGACTCGTGGGCACTCGGACCCGTTTATGGTACGGACGCTGTAGCCTGCTGCGCCACAGCGCCCCTGTCTTCCAAACTCTTGTCCCCTTTTGCGTCTCTCTCTCTTTCTCTCTCTCTCTCTCTCTCTCTCTCTCACAATCGTTTCCTCATACACCCTCTCATACTCTCCAATAATCTCTTCCCGCTTCTCTCTCTCTCACACTTCCCCTCATCCCTCTCTGTGTGTCTTTCTCTCTCTCTCCATTTATTTTTCTCTGGCCCTTCTTTCTCTCTTCTCTGTCTGTCTTTCGTGATAACGATCTCTCTCTCTCTCTCTCTCTCTCTCTCTGTGTCTGTGTATCTGGCTGAGCTCTGTTATTGGGATGTGTGAAATCCCTGTCAGACACGTTATATCAGAGGGGCTGCTGGAGTGTGGAGAGACTCTCTAAGAGGAGAGGGAAGGAGAGAGAAGGAAAGAGGAGGAGTGGAGAAGGGAGGGGAGGAGAGGAGATGAGAGGAGAGAAAAAGAGAGGGAAAGAGGAAAAAAAGGAAGGAGAGGATAGGGGGCCCAGAAAAGAATGGGGATCCACTGTAAACCCATCAATCCTCCATCCCTTCACTCTCCAGCATTCACATCATCATCATCATCATCATCATCACCATCATCATCACCTCATTCTTTGTCATTATCACCAAAAATCACTGCAATCTTCATCATCACATTAATATTCATCATCACAATCCTCCTCACCACCACCACTGTCATCATTACCACTGTCATGCTGTTCATCTGCACCATCAGCTCAGCGAGGACAGAACTTGTCAATCCAACAGCAGCCTCAAACAGACACATTTCAAACTGTCAAAAGCACTGTCAGAAAACACTTGTAGTCTTAATGGATGTGTGTGTGTGTGTGTGTGTGTGTGTGTGTGACAGTCTCACAGCATGAGTTGTGTATGACGCAGCCATGTTTCCGATACCATTCTCACAATTCTGCCACTTTCCTCCGTTCTGTTGCACCATGACAAAACACCCCCCACCCCCAACACACACACCCATTACTCTGACTGATGCTCACCCATTTCCTGTCTGTCTCCCCTCGCTCATCAGATAGTCATTTAGGGGTAATTAAAAAAGCTGTTGCCCCATTCTTTCATTACATATTCCCCACAACTGACACCTCCTGCTGTGAGACCATCAGTTGTTAACATTTGATCCAGTCAGGAAACTCACAGACAACAACCCCCTCACCTCCCTGCACATGCTCCTTGCACATTCACACAGGATACACACATATGCGCACACACACACACACACACACACACACAAACGTGTGTGCGCACATACACACACAGACACATACGGACACACACACACACTGCCTCACATTTAGATACATGATAGATAAGAAACCCATTTAGTTGTCCATTGGGGTGGCATGCACTACCCCGCACCTAATTACAAGCGGTGAGTGAAAAGACAGCCTCGGCGACACCATCCCGCAAGTTCACAGAGGCAGACGGCAGGAGATGACTATCAGGAAGACAGCGCAGCACAGAGTCATTAAAAAAATCACAAAACACAGAAATGAAACGGCACAATGCAGGAGTTTGTGTTGCAAAGTAGTGTTAATTTTGTCACCTATTTTTAATTTAGTCTTAGTCTTGTGACGAAATGTCCTTTTTAGTCTTTGTCATATTTAGTCATTCAAATATCATTTTTGTTAGTCAAGTTTTAGTCGACTAAAAGTCTCGTCATTTTAGTCTAGTTTTAGTCAAAAGAAAACTAAAGGTATCTTAGTCTTAGTCAGTTTTAGTATTATTACTGATTACCATTTGAGTCAAATAGTGTTTCACACATCTCAATTTTCCAACAATATTGTGTGTCCACAGGGCTACTCGTCTGGTATAATTACTCATTCTGATTTTTTGTCAGTCAGTATGTTTACATGCACAGGTAAGTCGAGCTACAGTTATAGCTCGGCTGGGATTTGACCATAGACAGTAAAAGATTTGACTGGACCACTGTCATTCGTAGACCAGTGTTTCTCAAAGTGTGGTCCGGGGATCACTGGTGGTCCGCAAGCTATCCCAAGTGGTCCGCGAGCAGACGTGGTAAAATATAATATAGATGAGTTGTTTGCAATATTGAACCAACTTGTATGTAAAAACAGTTCTGCAACACTGTCTATGTAAGATATGCCAGTTTAAATCATACAGTATGAATCCACACAATAAGCAAAGTGCAAAGACAATAAGCAAGGTGGTTCAGTGAGTAGGCAGTATTGTGTAGACTAATTATAGGCTACTGTTGAAGTAGGTCTAATCTTTTTTTTTTTTTTAGCTAGGGTTAGTTAAGTGGTCCTGAAACTGAAAAAGTTTGAGAAACACTGTCAGTAGGCCAAAATATTAATGTTTTACTCCGCCTCGCTAGATGGCGATATGCGCCCAAACACAACACATTCCTCAAACAGACTCTCCATCTTATCCATAGCTAACTTGCTAGCGAACTTTCCATATTAGCTTACTTGCTAGCAAACTTTGCATCATCAGTCTAACTAGTTAAATAGTTGACATTACATGATGAACATTTTCATATGGACATTCTGGGGGATGTTAATTTGTATGAGAGAAGCTTCAACTTCTGGGTATGTAGCATTGTGGCATAAAGCTTAGGTAGTTAGCTTGCTAACTCTGGCAGAAATCTCCAGTGTTCTTGTTCCATGTAGTTTCGTGTTGCAGCCACAGGGTTGCAGCAACAGCACGTAGACTAGCCTACAGGAAAGCTGTTGCGAATGAACTCATTCGGAATATTTTGAAAACGTAACAGCTAGATATTCTTCTCTTCTCTAGTCTTCTCATTTTGAAGACGAAAATGAAGAGAGATTTTATCTTAGTTTTTATTTCATGCAAAACATTTTAGTCTCATCTTTTTTCGTCAACAATAATGCATCTTAAGATAGTCTTAGTCATGAAAAAAAAGGTCGTTGACGAACATATTTCCTCTCGTCTCGTCTGACGAAATTAACACTATTGCAAAGGCACCACAATTAATCAAGTGCTGATAGTCTGTACGTTTTACATCAGCAGTGATCTAGCAGTGTGGTGGCAGTAATCAACAGAGTTATTTTCAGGTTACAGGAAATGAAGTAAGGTGTTGCAGCAGTGAGGTTGGGGAGAAGCCCTTCTGATTATGATGGAAACAAAGGGAAAGTGAATAAAACTATACACTTGGCTGTGGTGAGATGGTCAACCTCTCTCTGTGTTTGTGTGTGGTGATGTTGATGATGGTCATGATGATGACAATTGTGACTGAGTATGATGGCGATGATGATGATCGTTGTCGTTGTCATCGTCATCATCATCATCATATTAAAGCATATAATTCATGATAATTCATGATAAATTTAATTATAATTCATGGCTAATTTTTACATAATTTATGATTGGCTAATTTGTACATATTGGTTCGCTACACAGGGCAACCAAAGTCTTTGTATAAATGTCCCTGTGCAAAAAAAAAAAATTGCGCATTTTGTGTGCCAGGGAATAGCTTTGGGTGTACAGTATTTGTGTGTGTGTGTGTGTGTGTGTGTGTGTGTCTATGTTCTTTTGTATGTATGTGTGTGTGTGTGTGTGTGTGAGTGTGTGTCTATGCTCTTTTTTATGTGTGTGCATGTGTGCGTGTGTGTGTGTGGTGTGTGTGTGTGTGTGTGTGTGTGTGTGTGTGTGCATATTGTATTATGTGTGTGATTTTGGCTCATGTTCTTGTGACTCTAAATACAGTGCTTAAGCAGAAGGTCACTCTGACAGCGGCTCTGCCCAGAGAGGCCTCCTTCTGCTTGTGCTCCAGTATCACTCTCCACTCTCTGACTAATTCATCCTGCCCTTTTATCCTTTAGGTAAATAACCTTTTTATGGAGCACTAAAAGTGTGAAATCTTGATTAATGATTGGAAATGGACTCACGTTAGCACATTTGCCACATGCAGAGAAAGCTGTATGTTAATAAAGTGGAATGGACCTGCAAGTAGACAGTAGTACGCATGTCAGAATTTCCCTATGGCTCATGACCTTATACTCGAACATGTATTCACAAACATACACACATGCACGCATACACATACACACAAATACACATCCACATTCACAAACATAGACAAAAAACTGTGTGTGTGTGTGTGTGTGTGTGTACAGGAAACATCCTTTGCTCTGCTGTGTCTATATGTATCTACTGGTATTGCTAATGGTGTATTTTATTCACATACATGTGTGTGTGTGTGTGTGTGTGTGTGTGTGTGTGTGTGTGTGTGTGTGTGTTGTTGATGTACAGTTGAGTGACAGCATCTGGTATCGATTGAACCAAGTATGTGCCTGTCTGTGCATGGCTTGTTTTAAAGAAGGAACACAGAATCTATAGAATATAGTCTATAGGGAATCTCTGCGCAGTACACAGGCATAAACAGTCCAATTAAACACAGAGTACATTGTCAAATTATTTCACTCCAAATCAATGACAGTTCCTGTCCTCAAGCAGTCACAATTGGTGCAACCATGGTAACAGCCATGTGTCTGTGATTGCTTGGGCTGGCTACTGCTTGGGATGCAGTTGTGTGGCTGTTGTTGTTTGTTGTTGTAGTTGTTTTCTTTTTTAAAAACTGATCTGTTTGCAAACACTGCAGTCTTGAGGATTGCATTGTCTCTTCCTTTCCTGTGCAGAATTAATCTTCTTGGGAAAAGAAGCCGTATGCAGCGAGACTGATGCTGACAAGAGATGAGTGCCAGACAGGGCTTGGGGAGAGAACACACACACACACATACACACAAATACACACACACACACACACACACACACACACACAAAGGGCTGCGGTGAATGTTTGTGTCAGCAGTGGAGTCTGCTCCTCAAATTGCTTCAAAAGCTTGTCAGAGCTGTCTTAGCATCAGGCATGCAAAAGTACAGCAGTCAGCGGAGCAAAAACAAAGCGTGTGTTAATGCCTTTAAAACACACAAGCACTACTCTATTGATTGCCATTTTTGTTACTGTCTGAGTGTGTTCTTTGAAAGACAGTGTCTCCAAAATTAATCCTCCAATATCTGCTATCGTTGTTTAGGGCATGCTTGGGCTGCTTCATGTCAGCTAGCTGTCGGAGAGTGTGGAGTGCCTGGACCTTAGGGTCTGAGCCTCATGTCTCATGTACACATTACAGTGGAGGAAAGAGATGGATGAAGGGAAAGAGAAAGAAAGGATAGAGAGACAGAATATGAAGGAAATACACAATTTTGCACAACTGAATGTAGGAGACCTTTGACTATTTTGGTGTGTGGTTGTGTTAGAGTATTACGATGTAAGTGCCTGTGTGTGGTGTGTGTGTGTGTGTGTGTGTGTGTGTGTGTGTGTGTGTATTTCACATCTGTCACCTGCTATTATGTCCCTCCGATGATGAGAAGAGTAGGAGACGAGAGAAAGAGAGAGACCAGAGAACCTCAGTGATTCACAATTGATTTTCTTTGGCATTCATAGTTGTGAGGCGCTTCAAGAAAGCAGAGAGTGAGTGAGAAAGCGAGAAAGAGAGAGAAAGGGGCAGGAGAAATGCTATGATGTCGTCTTTTCTGCTGGGACATTCTTGAAAAAAAGTCAAATTACAAATTAAAAGTCAGGAAAGGCTATTAAACACACACACACAGACGCACGCACACACAGCCACACACACACACACACCGTAAGCATGCACACGCACACACACACGCACACACACACACACACACACACACACACATACACACACAGACACACACACATAGCTATCCACAGATCAGTACAGCCTGTGTGGTGCACAGTGCAGATTGTTCCAGCTGATAGACCTGAGGCAGTGGCGCACACAGGGGGTCCTCTTGTCGTGTCGGGGGTAATTATCAATCTAGCCAGGTGGCTGCTGCAGCCGCCGCAACCGGTGATTGATTCCTCCACCTAATTTCTCTCCATGCAGTCCACAGAGCAAATGGCTGCCGATTCTATTGATAAGCACCTTTGATTAAAGCCACAAACAAACAAATTAGCACGCGAGAAGAGATTGAATCTTAAGATATCCTTATCAACCTCAACTTATCTCTCTATCTATTTCTTTCTCTTTTCCTCCCTCTCTCTTAGACACATACTCACTATCTCTCCACCCTTTTTCTCTTTCTTTCTTTCTTTACCTTCTTCTGTCGCTTTCGTTCCCTGACTTAGCAAGCACAAGCAGTAATTGCTCATACAGTGGAATTAGCAGGGTATTGTAAGCGGCCTGCTTTCGCTGTGATTCTATCGTCTCGTCTCGCTAAAGAGCGCTCGCTGGTGGTAGCATAGCAACGGGCTGGCGAGTGGGAAAGAGGTGTCAGGTGTGAGAGCTAAGTGAGAGGATGAAGGCCACCGGTTCGACTCGTTTAACTACCGCTAACATCAACAGCAACACTGCCTCTGTTTTATCTCCCCACACTCAGATATGTCAGATATGCACATATGTATGTGCAAAACACAAAATGGGACAAAGCAATGACGAAGCATGCAGTATAAACAACTTATGTGTGTGTGTGTGTGTGTGTGTGTGTGTGTGTGTGTGTACGGTTATTGGTTTAATAATTGATCACTGTAACTCTGACACAGACTAGTGCTGACTATCCGTCAGTCAGAGGTTTCCCTGCTGCCATGTAGCCTTTTGAAGGAATCAAACTCCTCGCTGTCTTCTGAGAGGTGTGTGTGTGTGAGAAATAAAGAGAGATAGAGAGAGAGAGAGAGAGAGAGAGAGAGAGAGAGAGACTACTCTCTCCTACTACTTGCTGGCAGAGCATCTGAAAGAAATCCTCCGATCTGCGGAATAGTCCGGCTGTATTTTTTACTGCATGAGTGCTGCGGTGTCGGGGAATTGCTGTTCTGTATCCTCAGCTCCCCCTAGTCCCATAGCATGGCCTCGGGTAGGCAGGTTTGTCTGGGCCTGCCAAACACCATAGCCAGCCTGTGAGTGAGTACTCTCTCTCTGTCCCCTCTTTTCTATCTCTGTGTCCCTCCTTCTCTTTTCATCTCTCTCTCTCTCTCGCTCTGTGTCCCTCTATCCCCCACCGCTGCCTCTCTTTTCTCCTGAAAAGCTTTCTCCTTCAGAGAATTCTTTAAAAGCCCACAGCCATTTCCATTTTTCTAATGTCTCTACATCTTCTGCCTCCAAAGCTAGACCTTCTCAGCATATCACATTTGAACCAGAGAGAGGGACATTAGCCACGTCATTATTTGCAGCTCAGCACAATAGCAGAACAGTAGCAGCACTATACAGCCAGCGCTTTACCTACATGATTGGAACCATACTGTACAGTGTGGTTGGCAAATCCAAACAAGTGGGTGACCACTAAGTGAGCTGCAGTGCTGTAGAAAAAAATGTCACTCTGCATTGATTAATAGACTCTTACAGTCTTGCCACATGAATGATGATTGACTACTGAGTTTAGGTTTTCTTGATTTCCACATTGTTGACTGATAAGGCTAATTGATGAGATTCCTTACAGTGGCTGGTGAGTCAGTTTTTTACTGGCGCTTGTTTGCAAGATGCCCACTCTAGATTTTCCAATTGCCTTTCTTTCTTTCCCAGCGAGAGATCAGGGTGAATCAAAGTGAAGGGCCTTTGACATGAACACAATAACATTTTCTAAGTGCCTCTGTGGCTGGCATTGCAATTGGCGTGGCAACGGCTCATGGCAGCGCTTTTTTGGGGGGGATTGGCTGTCTGCACAGGGAATTCGTGAAAACTCTCTCTATCCTTCCTTTTTTCTTTCTTGTTTCTCTCTCTTTTTCTTTTGCTCTCTCTCTCTCTCTCTCTCTCTCTCTCTCTCTCTGCTGATCAATTGTATCAGGCTGGGATCACTGCCAAAGAGGAGAGACGAGGATGGAGGAACTCATCCCATAAAGCCTGGCTGCTACTGTATGCCTCACTCCATCCACCCCCCCTGTCTCTCACTCACTCGCTCCTTTTTCTCATTCACTCATTCTTATTCTATCCCTTTTTCAGCCATGCACTTATTTGCCTTCCTCTATCTTTAAGTTGTTGTCCAAGCCATACGCTCAATCTCTACTCTGGTCCACTCACTCTAGTTTTACATCCCGGTCCTTACCTATTAAATCTCTCCTTTACCATTTTTTGCATCCCTCGCTTCCTCTCTCTTTTCCCATTTCCTTCACTTGTCACAACCTCTCTGTCTCACAGTGTCTGGCAGGGGGGGGAAAAACGACACTGCGGAAGCTCAATTCGCACACCCAGTTAAAAACCCAACGGAGAGACGTGTTTGACAGGCCCTGATGCAGCTCTTTCAGGGTAAGTCTGTTTCATTGGCCCCAGCCGGGCTGAACTTGTGGTGTGTTTCAGCCACCCTGTGTGCTGAAGAAAATGAGTCCAAATGGGCCAGCTATGCTGGCAGAGCTGGACCCAGAGTGTGCATGGTTTATGCTTTTTGGTGCGTGTGTAGTGAACAGAAAATCATCCAAATCTGTCCAGAAACGACCATATTTGGGTAATATATGCTTAGTTCCTTCCAATGGATTCACCTTTGACTGAGCATATGCTCACCATGTACTCTATTCTAGAGTCACTGATCCATACATATCCACTCCAGCTATCTCATCAGTTTTTGCCAATGGTGCATAAACCCACTGCAGGGTGAGCCAACGGTTGAAGGGTGGTGGAGGCGATCTCTGTGAAAGGTAAATCACTTTGATGCTGACACTGTCTTGTTCAACTATTGTTTTAAAGACATGCATTCAGCTGCACTGATAAATAATGCAAGGAGATGCACTGGGCTTTTATCTGGGGGGAAATTCCCAAGTGGTCCTCCAGAGCCACATCGGGTGTCGGCTATCCCTCACCCCACCCCCCAACAGACACACACACTCTACACACACACACACTACACACACACACACACACACATATGCACACGCTCTGTGTTGCTGTGGAGCTCTTGGATGGTATAGCGGGGACACGTCATAAGGCACAAGCTCCATCTGATTTACGGCCATTGCTGGTAAGTGAAATGAATAATCCAAAGAAGAAGCCCTCTTGACAAATACGGAGTGTGAGCTTCATTTACTTCAGTGACCCTGTGTGGGAGAGCAATGGCACACACAGCGTGTGTGTATGTGTGTGTGTATGTGTGAATGTGGCTGCGTATGTGTGTGCGTGTGTGTGTGTGTGTGTGCAGGTGTATATCTTTGTGTGTACAGTATGCATACATGTGTTCGTGTCTGTGTGTGTGTGTGTCAGTATGCTACAACGTGTGGGAAGCGTTAAACAATTCATGAGCTGAGGCTCTCAGAACAAGAGGCGATCCCTCAGTGTCACAACACCAGAAGTAGATAAATCAATCGCACCCAGTCTCTGTCTCACACACACACACTCATAGACCCACTCACAGATGTTCATCCACACACACACACACACACACACACTCACACATGTTCAGCCACTCACAAGCTCACACACCCACTCACATATGTTCATCCACTCAAACCTGCGCATTGAAATCTCTGCAGATTTCATACAGTACACTTATAAATACTTTCTCTCTCTTTTTTTTCTCTCTCTCTCTCACACACACACACGCATGTTCAGCCACACAGATGCTCACACACCCACTCACACACATACACCCCCTCCACACACACACACACACACACACACACACACACACACACACACACATAGGGACATGCACAGACATTTTGAGGGGCCATTGTTCTTACCCGACCCCGACCCCCCCCTTTTTTTTGGGGGGGGGGGGGGGGGGTGGTGGGGGGGTGGGGCATTTTCATTACAGTAAGATCCTTTTTGCAGTCTGACCTATAATGGCCATTTTCAGAACGTAAACAGACTGGCCCACATCTGAGCCATGTTACATGACTAATTTTTGTGTGTTGATACTCTTAAAAGCTGACAATACTTTTAGGCTTAATTTCCTATCATAATAGCCTACTCAGATAATGGTTTACATATTCATATGCACTAGTATTAGCAGCCTAATGGACACTTTTAGCCCAGTCCAGCCCAGAAGCCGTTAAGATTATCTTTGTTGGACCAATCCATAAACAAACAATATTTTTCTTGCAAGCATTATTAAATAAAATATAGACAATAGATTTGCACACGCATTTAAACACGTCGTCCACCCACTCACCCTCACATACATGTTCACACCTGTATGCCAGTGCAGACCCATTACCATACATATTCACAGATATACTATCATAAAAATAGACACACAGACACAGACACACACACACACACACACAAATGTGAAATCAGGGATATTGCTGGAAATTATTGCAATTACGTACAACAATGCTTAACAACATATAGAGATGTGAGTTATGACCATTTATAGATAACAAGACCTTGTCTGCAGGTCAACATTAATTGCACCATGGCTGATCAATGTATTGTCAACTGGTCAACAAACTTTACCATGTGTAGTCTCATATCACCAGCAGAAAGTCTCATTAGCAATGCCAAAATAAAAAAAATATTGTTAAAGCTTCTCTATATAGTAGAATTACTACATATCAAGAGTAGCAAGAGCAACAGTCATAGCAAACAATCAAAAGTGTATCTTTCAAAAATCAAATCAATCAAAAGTGTATCTTTCAGGATTTATGAACAGATTCAGAACATATGACATGAAATGATTAAAGCGATAACATGCATGAGGCCTATAATGCTGAATGCATATGAAGATATGACCTAAATCCTATCATATGAGAAGTGTACTGGGTGATCATTTAAACAAAAGAGCGTCATGTTTGTCAGTATAAAAGAGAGAGATCCCCCAGTGAATGTCATCTCCACAGACACTAACTACCCTGATTGTGAGCCTGGCGCTTGGCTTTAAAGGAGCCCCCTGCTACAGCGCTAGCACAGATCATTAGCACTGACGCGCAGGGGCACAGGAGAGGCGACCGCGGAGTCTCTCACATCAGCTGCCATGTTGACAACAGGAATGAACCTGGTTAATAAAACAGAAGGCAGCAGGGAATAGCTTTGGGAAGAGTTCCCATCAAACTAAATATGGAACGCGTCCTGTTCCTTATTGCAATCAGATGAGTCTACCAAGGGACAGGAGTACAGAGAGCCAGTTGAGGGGGAGAACCTGTGTGTCTCTCTCTCGTTCCCTCTCTCTGTCTCTCTCACTCTTTATCTCTCCATCTCTCTCTCTCTCTCTCTCATACACACACACACACACCCATACACACACACACACACACACACACACACACACACACACACACACACACACAGTACATGGGAGTGCACAACATTTCTCACATGTACACATAGACACATAGAGACATATAATTTCAATGCAGCCAGCCAGACAGACACATACATGTTATACATTCATGTACTTGTTCTTTCCATGATCTGTGATCTGAGAGGGACAAAGTGGCCTCAAGACAATGTATGCCTGCCACCATCTCTCTTACGGTAAGAAATACCTTGAGAACATGTTGCCCTTTTCAACAGTCGTGTTCAAAAAGCACACTCACAGAAACACCTCATTTAGACCGACACACGTGGCAACTCAGAGGCTGCACTGCCTTATTCCAGCCTATGGAGAGAGAGAATTAGAGAGAGAGAGAGAGAGAGAGAGAGAGAGAGAGAGAGAGAGAGAGAGAGAGAGAGAGAGAGAGGTGTGTTGTGTGCAGGGTCCGAGTGTCTGAGAGAGAGAGGTGTGTTGTGAGCAGGGCCCAAGTGTCTGAGAGAGAGAGGTATGTTGTGAGCAGGGCCCAAGTGAGAGAGAGAGAGAGGTGTGTTGTGTGCAGGGCTCAAGTGTGTGAGAGAGAGAGAGGTGTGTTGTGAGCGGGAGCCGGGCCCCAGTGGCCCCTGGATGCCATGTCCATCCTGGAGGAAGTTGTCAGACTCGGGCGCCTTTGATTCGCAGCGGCTGGCAGATGTGAGTGACAGGGACTGCACCGGAGCACTGCAGAATTCTCACAGCATCAATAATTCACCTGCCGCCGCGCCACACCTCCCTCTCTCTCTCTCTCTCTCTCTCTCTTTCTTTCTCTCCCTCCCTCTCTCTGCTTCTCTTTCTCTCTCTCCTCAGAATCACATAAGGTGTTATTCACTTTTTTACTAAACTTTCTCTCTGTATCTCTCCTCAGAATAAAGTAGGTCTTATATTCTTTTCCCCCCCTTCACTCCTCTCTCTGTCTGTCTCTTTCACAGCAGAGGACCACATAGGTCTGCTATTCTTTTATTTTTGTCACGCCAGTGTTTAGCAGTGGGGGCAGGCCATCCGCACTAAATATCAGAAGGTTAGGTTACAATATAAAAAACTGGCATTTCCTTAGAATAGAATATCTTTCTTAACCACTATTTACATACAACACAATGGCTGTTTGACTAATTATGCTTTTTTTACTATGGCTTAGACTCATAGGATCTATAGCCTAGCTTGATTTGAACCTATAGCATAATAATAACACAGGGGTCGGGGGGTGTCACCCCCGGGATTTATTTTTGTCTAGTTGCTAATCACACCATTTAATGTGACTTGAGAGGTGCAAATCTCCTTTTTTTGGTTATAGTCACTAGGCTATCACCACAAGTGCATACTAAATGTTATGGCCAAGTTTTGTGCCGTCCCTACATTGCAAAATTGCTTTAATCCAATTTACCTTCATTACTACATGTACCAGTCGTTGCTTTTTTCCTGCATCGAGTTGCGATTGAGTGCGCATGTAACAGCGGCGTTTTTGCGATGTTGACAAACATGTGTAGCACACGGAAGCGCATGCCACTTACGTCTATAAAAACAATATATTTATGGAATAAAACTAGACAGGTACCTCGGATTAGCATTGCTGTTTATTGTTAAACTGCAATTACCTGCAGCCAGCAGAGAGCTGGATTAGTCTACCATGCGTCTGGATAATATTGTGGGTCTGCACTAATTCTGAAGCGGTGGCCACCGCTACAAAATGAAGAGGAAACACTGGGAAGAAAATGAATGTTTTAAATAGGCTACATCAATACAATATGTAATATGTGAAATGAAACTGGACAGGCCATAATAACCTCTGACTAGTTTTACTTCTTGTTACGTAAATTGCAATGTGATTCTGATACCATGGCGGCATTCATTTTGCCGCGGTGGGCCGCTATGCTACAGTCAACGTAGAGGAAACACTGCCCTCTCCATCCCTCTCTCTTTCCATCCTCCCTACTGTATCACCGTGCACCTACTTTGGTCTCATCCCTCCTCTTCTGTTTTTTGTTGTTGTTGTTGTTGTTATTTTTGTT
Source organism: Alosa sapidissima (assembly GCF_018492685.1). Taxonomy (NCBI): domain Eukaryota; kingdom Metazoa; phylum Chordata; class Actinopteri; order Clupeiformes; family Clupeidae; genus Alosa; species Alosa sapidissima. Next base: position 12,755,770 of record NC_055968.1, on the reverse strand, counting down.
TGGTTGGTTTGGGGTTTTGCTACTGCATCTCTCTCTCTCTCTCACTCTCTCTGTCTCTCCATCTCTCTTTCTCCCTCTCTCTCTCTCTCTCTGATCTGCTGCTGTGTTGTTGCTGCTGCTTCTCTGAGCTGCTGTAAAGATGTGGAGGTTTTATAGCCTCCTCTGCAGCTCTGCATACCTCTCCTCATGTCTGTACAAAAAAAATCTCCTGGAGTTGTGCTACAACCAAACAAAACACACCACCAAAGAAGACGTGGAACAGTAGACTGCTGTTGATACACGCACACACACGCACATGCACACACACACACACACACACACACACAGACACAGGAGTTGATCTATGCACACATGCACAAATAGACAAAACACCCTTCCACACAAGCACACACACAAACGCAAAGACACAGACACAGACACACACACACACACACACACACACACACACACACACACACACACACACACACACACACAGACAAAGAGACAAATAGAGAGCACAGAGATGTGTGCTGAGGCAGCATTACAAGGCAAGTCAATATGTAGTTACTTTTGTAATGTGTGTTTCTGTACATGCAGGTTTTTATTAAAATACTGAGTGTGGGGGAGTGCGGAGGTGGGTGATGAAAAGGAACAAGTCAGAGAGAGAGAGAGAGAGAGAGAGAGAGAGAAAGTAAAATAGAGAGTGGTAGAGTTAACCGGAAAGGGGAAGAAATAGCAGAAGGCATAGAAAGAACCATAGAGAGCAGGAGAGACAGAGAGAAATAGAGAGTAGTAAAGATCAACAAAAAGGAGAAGAGAGAGGGATAAAGGTGGAGAGAGAAGAATATAGAGTGGTAAAGAGTGAGAGAGAGGTGGAGAGAGAGTAATATAGAGAGCGATAACAAGTGAGAGTGAGAAATAATAGAGTGATAGAGAAACAGAAAAGGAGCGAAAAAGTAGAGAGCAGAGGAATGACACAAACATTTCAGAGGGAGAAGTGCCTTGAGTGCGTGTTTCAAGGAGAGGCCAGCCAGAGGGCTTGCTGCAGGGTCTCTCCCTCTCTTTCAAAGCGCCATGTCACAGGCAGCACATAGACCTGTCTGTCACACGCCACCCGCCTCCCTCCGCACTCCTCACGGCACCATGACAACCCCTACCCCCCACCAGGAGCAGCCACTCAACTAACATCCCCACCAAAAAAAGTCTGCTTAAATCCTGTACAAGACCCCACCCTACACACACACACACACACACACCGCTTTTTTTATCCAACCTCTTGGCTCAGCTCAAATGGTTCTTAGCACAATGTCAGTGGCACTGAGTGCTTGAGAGCTGCTCAGCCCCTTCACACAAAGCCCCGGGGCTACCCTGGCTGGGGAGTCTGCCTCGGAGTGCTCAAAGAACCAGAGGAAACCCGCGGAGAACTTCAGACGCTGTAACTATGCAATAGAAACCCCGATGGTGGCATTAAAAACAATCAAAAGTTTAGCGATCATACATGATTATAAGATGCCAACAAGCCGCGGCAAACAGAGACTACTGTATCTGTACGTAGACTATGACAGACGCACACAGAGACTATCTATACGTAGTCTATGACAGACGCAAACAGAGACTATCTGTACGTAGACTATGACAGACGCAAACAGAGACTATCTGTACGTAGTCTATGGCAGACGCAAACAGAGACTATCTATACGTAGTCTATGGCAGACGCAAACAGAGACTATCTGTACGTAGTCTATGACAGACGCACACAGAGACTATCTGTACGTAGTCTATGACAGACGCAAACAGAGACTATCTGTATGTAGTCTATGACAGACGCAAACAGAGACTATCTGTACGTAGTCTATGACAGACGCAAACAGAGACTATCTGTATGTAGACTATGGCAGACTTAATACCCTGGTCTAGTAGACTGGGAATTGGATGACGTGAAAGTGAAAATACGACATTAGAAAGGCAAACAAAAAATAAGGTTGCTTTGAAGGAATGAAGGAAATCTGGTGCTCTGATACTAATTCTGTTATCTCTTAATGTTTCTGTAATTGACGCATTTACTGTAACTGCAACAGAGTCCAGAAGTGTGACGTAGCGTTTCCATGACAGCAGAATCACTGGATCTAAACAAACTTTCGAAGTGGCATAAATAGCATTGAATTTAGACATGTGGCATCATTTCTAGCTAATAAAAATAAATATATCCATTTAAACGTGTTTTGCTAGGCAGCAGCTTAGCCACATAACACGGATTCCCTGGCAGGTGTAATAGAAAGAAACAAAATTCCAGTGGATATTTCACGTCTTCTCAAAGACTGGCGGCTGTTAAGAGCGACGTTTTTTGCCAAAAAAATAAAGCCAAAACACGTCCGTGAATTTAAGGATTTTAACTGCATGCTGTGAAGTTACATGCAGGTCTCTTTTACGGAGGAAACCCATGCTAAAATAAAACTCTGTAGTCACGAATTTGATCGTGTTGGTATGAATATATGTTGTAGTATGTGATTCCTACAGTGTAAAAAAATATACGTCTTAGAAACGTTGTACAATTATTGAAATAGATTAATAAAACCACCGCTATGGCGATTTCAATGGTTAGATTGATTTGTTTAGATCCAGTGAAATTGCTGCCTTGGCAACGCTACGTCATGGCTTCGGGACTCTATTTGGATTACACATGCTTTAAAAAGGTGGACGATTTTCACCGCAAATGTGTCAACAAGAGAAAATATAGCGATATATTGGCCTACACACATTCTCTCAATACTTGAACTTGAAAAAAACCTAGGACCTTGTAGGAAGGATTTCTTTTGCATGCACTGAACCATGCAGTGAACGTAGCTTTTACTATTTGTCTTATTCAGCACCCAAAGAAGGTCAACCTGTATCCTCTGATTAAGAGTGACTAAGAATGGAGGACTGGTCCTGGTCCTTGACTAAGAGGTCAGGTTGGCCTAGAAACAAACCTTCACCTTCCCCAACATTCAACTCCCTGCTGGTTCCAAGGCAGTCCATCGGATGCTGTGATGGCTGCCAGGAGAAAGCCTAAGAGCATTAGCCACTGACGTCATGAGGGTGAGTCACCCTAGAAATCAAAGGTCCTTGTTCTGCAGGGGGCTGGCTCGCCAACACCTACAGGCATTCAAAACACAATCAGCTCTGTTTACGGAAATGGTGATGGGCGGGTACTTTTACATGATGAAAACATACAAACAAACACACACTTATCCACACACACACTTATCCACACACACACACACACACGCACACACACACACACACACACACACACACACACACATTATCATGTGTGTCCATGCATACAACTCTCACTCTCTCACTCTCTTTCTCATCCCTGAGCTTTTGAAGCCAGGCCTCACCCGTGACGGTACAATCTCCTCCGTGGAGGAGCCCCCGGAAAAAGGGATTGGGGGCAGCAAAGAAAGACAAAGCACCCTACACCTCCTCCTCTCATCTCTGCTCCTACTCTTCCCCTCCTCTCCCCTCTTTTTTCTGTATCTCTCCATCTCTCTCAGTATCAACCCAATGAGAAGGAGCAGGTGCAGTTACTTGACCACAGTGTGTCCAATCCTAAAGAATACCTCACTCCACTCAAGCTTGAGCTTTAGATCCCCTTCACTGTGTTAACCTTCTGTAACACTTGCCATTCAGCAATGGCTGAACTTTGTGCTGCTATTTGTGTGAGGGATACTGGACAGCTTCAGTCTGTCTGCTTTCCAGGCCATTTAACACTAATTCTGCCAATGCCTTCTCTTCTATCAATACTTTCTCCAAAGACATACGTGTGTAAGTATGTGTGTGTGTGTGTGTGTGTGTGTGTGTGTAGCATAGTGGATGAGACGAGCATTTGGTGTGATACATGTGTGGTTGTGTGTGTGATTTTTGAGAGGGGGGTTTCATTGCACGATGCCTGGCCAGGATGCCTGTTTAGCAAACATCATTTGCATTGCACTAATGCGGATGGAGTTCTGTGTCACAGCAATTTTCATATATTTGCATCCAATTAATAGGCTGCCCAATCTTCTGCGCAGTGATTGTTTCTGATGCAAAAAGAAGCAAACAGATGAACCAAGTGGATGCAAACAAAGGTAAACAAACTACCCCCCCCCCCCCCCCCCCCCCCCGCCACACACACACACACACACACACACACACACACACTCACACCCACAGACATTATATATTGACAGAGAACAGATGCATTAGCATGAGTTGGGATGCCGCTGTAGCAGCTACAGGCACTAGGTCAGCAGTGTGTCCAAGTGTGTGTGTGTGTGTGTGTGTGTGGGAAATAAATTGTTCTGTTTCAGATTTACAATCAAAAATGCATTCTCATAACTGTAAAGTGTACACATATTAATGAGAGAGGGAAAGAGAGAGTAAGAGATATAGTATCAGATGTGTTACATTACATGGTATCTATTATGAGTATTTGCTCTCTCTTGTTTCTGTGAAGAGCATGCTGTTGAGGAATGGCTACATGCTGCACACTCCAGCATTACACCATCCTCCATGGGCAATCCTGTCATGCCTGATGGTCTGGATTTGATGAGCTACTTAACCGAGGCAAAGTCGGCTCTTGCACACTAGCAGCAGCTGGTTAGCATCACGCTAAAATGCTCCCTGGGTTAAACCATCCAATTAGCACAGAGGACTCCAGAGCTGAACAGCACAGCTCCTGACAACCAGACCTATGCTGTTTGACAGCTCAGCAAGTGAAGGCAGAAACATATTGGATTATTGGACAGAATTTCTCAGAGACAGGTGTGTTATAGCTTCATTGCTACATTGCTATTTTCTTGCATAAACATGCATTACAGGGTACTGTCACACATTAGCGTGTTAGCTGGTGTGAAGACAATAAATCATACGAAAGGTGCCCATGTCATATGAGAACTAATAGTTTTATCGCATCGATCAATTAGAAGCAGAGAGCCGTGAAATAATGCAGATCCTTTTTTTTTCTTTTTGTGGAGACGGAAAAGGCATTGATCAGGTGCAGGCCTGCCCATTTCATGCAGTAGGAGGAGGAGGGGAAATACGGATTGATCCGAGATGCCCTTAATTGGAGTCCCAATAAAAGTGCTAGAATTGATTCCCACTCGGCTAGATCCCTGCGTGTGTTTTTTTTTTTTTTTTTTCGAGCAGGAAGTAGTTCAAGGTCTTAAAGTCTGCATGCTGTCTCCATCCACAGCTCTGGAAACTGCTGCTGTTCTCTAACCGTTGTTGCTATTCCATCTGTTGCTATGCCATCTAGCTGTTACTGCTTTATTACCCTCTTTATACACCCTAAAAAATATAAAAAATATTGATATCAGTTTGTAGGCTAAAATACAAAGTTAAAATTGAGTTATGCTTGTTTTAATTAAATTGTGTGCTCGTTTTCCAAAATTGTTTTGAAACTAGGAGAGGCAGCACAACAGAGTGTTCTGTAAAGCTGGACAGTTTGGCTATCCACACATTAGACGTTCCCCATGACCAATAAATCAGAATTGAACAATTGCTAAAACACAAATGACAAAGTGCTTTTTACATCCTGAAAGAGACCGACTGCAGTAGCCAGTCTCTTTTCGGTGTTGCTCTTTGTAGACGGTCGCTATGCACTCCTGACAGCCAGCAGTACACACAATTAAGTTCTGCAGTTCTAAAGGTGTCATTTTGTGAATGTAAGGTTGTAGATTGTTGTCTATCTTAGCCTTCTATTCTTTGTTTTTTAACAATGACTTGCTTCTGACGTAATGATCAAGGGTAACTTTTTTATGTGTGCAGTGGTCTGTTGTGCTAGCCTAGTTACTATGAATAAAACATGGGAATGTAATCATTGAGATTAATGCACAATTCAATTAAAACGCGCACCTTATTTAAGAAAACAAGCACATGATGTAGTACTCCCAGGCTCCGTACATCACTGCCAGCAATGGGAGAGAAAAATATTTTACCAATCCTTCATGTTTAGAATGTCTTGACCATTTTCTTCTATTTGACTGGTGCACTGTTTATGAGACTTAGCACTGCAATGTATACACTTTAGCAAGACACTTGGTAAATAGTTCCAACTGCTTCAGTCCAGCTGGGATGGGAAGTATGGCAGGTGTGCAAAGCTGGGTAGATACAATGGCATACACTACTGTAATCTATGCTAGGACATGATTTTGTCCTGTCTTTCCCAAGTTGTTGTTCATGTTGCTTTTCAAAATGCTTTCAAAGCAGCGGTGATTTTTGGAGGCGTTATTAAATATTGACATTCGGATACAAACATGTCATTGTCTTCTGATGTTGCTTCTTCAGAACAGTGCAGCATGTGAGTTTGAAAGTGCCTCCAAAATATGTGATGATGCTCTAAATCAAATATTCTTACACTTCACTTGCAGAGACTGACAACTCAGCCTC
>NC_055968.1:12739374-12744374 GCF_018492685.1 Alosa sapidissima | reverse complement strand
ATCTACAGGTTCCTCTTAAAGAAAAAGAGAGAGAGACAGAGAGGAACAGAGAGAGAGAGAGGGAGAGAGAGAGAGAGACAGACATAGAGGGAGAGAGAGAGAGAGACAGAGAGAGAGAGAGCGAGAGAGAGAGAGAGTATGCAGCATATGCAGAACATCCAAGAGCTTGTCAACATCAGAGAGGAAAGTTTACTTGTGTTTTTTGGTGATGGACATCACACAACGGAGACGAAAAGAGGGACAGCAGAGAATGCTAATATAGACACAAACACACAAACACACACACACACACACACACACACACACACACACACACACACACACAGACATGCCACAAAGCAGATGAAAGCAAGTGAGACATCAAGAGAAAGACTAACCTGTTTCTGGCTGTTTCCGCAGCGCAGCATGTGGACAGCAGGGGGAGGGAGGAGGAAGAGAAGTATCATTAAAACACGTATGGCCCAGTGAGACATGACCAAAGCCATTACCGCTGAAGTTAATAAAGAGAGAGGAACACTGCGGCGCAGGACTTAGCAGTATAAATCAAACCAGTGGGAGATATTCTCCACATACTGTAGTGACAGCCCCATGGCAAACCATAAGAATCATCAAATACTATGTTTCATACAGGTTTTGTTCTGGATTATTTGCAGAAACTACTGCCCCTTAACTACTGGGTTTGTGTTGGTGGTTGTTACTGTAATCAGTGAGATACTGACAGTTCAAATGCATTTGTAAGCACAGACAAGCTAAAGCGAAATACCCAAAGACTTCCAGGACGCATCCAAGGAACAAGTGACTCAGCTGATAGAGTGAGTTGGTAGCACCAAAGTCACCGTTTCATTTCTCAAGATCACACAAACAGATAAAAACACATACACAGCACATGCACTGTACATGACCTACAGATGAGGTCATCTCCCTGGCGAGTACATGTGTTTTAAAATGATTGACACCCAGCTGACATCTGACATCCATCTTTAAAAGGAATCCTCGCTTGCACTTGCTTGATAGCACCACAGTATAAAGCGCTGAAGCACAGAAACAACAGGGATTACTGGGCTTTGCGTTTATCTGGCAAATACAGTACGAGCTTGAATGGTATGCAGTGGACACAAAAAGCCCCAGTGGCAACGTGCCAAGCCTTAACCGTTCTGCTACAATAGAAAAAACCGGAGACCCAGTGGGCCTCGCATCTCTAACCTTTCAATGATGGCACAAAGCCAAGGCTGAGAAGCCCACTGGTGTCTTCTAGATAACCACCGCGTGAACCCTGACACTGGCTCTGGGAGAGTGTGACTTCAGGCTGGTGGAAGGCGGGGTGGGTGACTCCATCTCGGGGATGGTGTTGTACAATCCCTCGCTGACAATGTAATGCTCTGGAATTAACATAAGAAAAGCATGCCTAAAGCAGCGGGTTTGTGGGTCCATGAGAGTGTGGAGCTTGTGGCCATGAATGTATGTATGAGAGGGAGAGAAAATACAAAGTGTGTGTGTGTGTGTGTGATAGAGAGAGAGAGAGAGAAAGAGAGAGAGAGAGAGAGAGAGAGAGAGCATTGATGTGTGTACTGTATATATGTATAGGTTTCAATATGCAGGTTTGTATGTGTGTGTGTACCTGTGTGTGTGTCTGTTTGTGTGTGTGACGTCCATACATATGTAACCCCATCTGTGAATATTCCCAAAATTCCAACACAGATTTATTTATTTTTTACTAGCCGTCCAGTGTCACACGGATGCATTGCTTTTCTTCCCGATGTTATCAGAGGAGACATCCATCTCCACAAGTGACGTTTAATTCCCAAATCCTCTGCACTGGGAATATGGGAGTTGCATCTCAGTGAAACCCCAAACATTGCTCACCAGATCACAACAAAAAGTAGAAGGGGGAAAAAAAACCTTCCTTGCTTTCACAACCTGATGGATCCAGGGAAGCCTGGGCAGTTAGAGCCGGTGAAAAGTAGACAAAGGAGGCGGAACGGCAAACTGACACTGTGTGAATGTGTGTGAGTGTGTGTGTGTGTGTGTGTGTGTGTGTGTGTGTGTGTGTGTGTGTGTGTGTGTGTGTGTGAACCGGTGTATCATTGTGTATGTGTCTTTGTGTATGTGCCTTGTATGTGTGTTTTTCTTGGTGTCTTTGTATGTGTTGTGTGTGTGTGTGCGTGTGTGTGTGTGTTTATCTCTGTGTATTTGTGTGTGTGTGTGTGTGTGTGTCATGGGTGGATTATAAACTTTCGGGCCCCTGGGCCCAGATGTATTAAGGGCCCCCCACTTATTGTCATATATGTGGGAGGGGGAGTTTGGGGGTCCTCCCCCAGAATTTTTTTAATTTGTTTGATGTGATTTCCTGTATTCTGGTGCATTTTGGGGATGGCCAATACTAAATTCAATCAGATTCATAGCCTAACATCCTGATTTGTTGATATTGAGGCAATGATTCCATGCAAAGGCTTGGGCTTCAGGGCCCCTGACCCCTTGCGCCACTGGGCCTGGGCCCGGTAGGCCCGTGCAGTAATCCATCCCTGGTGTGTGTGTGTGTGTGTGTGTGTGTGTGTGTGTTTGTTTGTGTGTTTGATTCTGTGTCTTTGTGTGTGTGTGTGTTTCTGCTGTTTGTGTGTGTGTGTTTCTGTGTGTTTCTGTTTTTTGTGTGTGTGTGTGTGTGTTTGAGAGAGCGAGTTTTATCTTTATATATCTGAGGAGAGCACATGAGGGCTATGAGGGCGCTGGCTCTGTGTGCTTCAGCCAGAGGGAGACTAACAGCTTTGAGCAGGAGAGAGAGACAGACCACGGCAGAGGAGCCGTATTATTGTGTTTCATGCCATAGAGAGCAGGCCAGTGGCACACAAAAGGATGCTCTCATGCCATAGAGAGCAGGCCAGGGGCTGTGGTTGCTCAGATGTTAACATACAGTACTCTGATTTCACAAATGGTAGCACCATCTATAGGTAGCGATTTATGTTTTACTAACAGTTGATAACACATAAACAAAGCTTCACAGCTTTGTTTATGTGTTATCAACTGTTATTATATTGTCATATCATATTATGTTGTAGAGGCCTATGTGCATTTGTTCCCTATGTTACACATGTACGGGACACATGTGTACATATTCATACACACACACACAACTATTCAACAATGTGTGTGTGTGTGTGAGTGTGTGTGTGTGTGTGTGTGTGTGTGTGTATGGGAGTGTGTGTGTGTGTGTGTGTGTGTGTGTGTGTGTGTGTGTGTGTGTGTGTGTGTATGGGAGTGTGTGTGTGTGTGTGTGTGTGTATGGGAGTGTGTGTGTGTGTGTGTGTGTATGTGTTATCCACAGAGGAGACATTGTTGTCACAGATATGTGCAGAGGAGACATTGCAGTCATTGCACACACATAGGTCATCCCAGTGTTCGAGCACCCCCAGGCTGCAGGGGGCGCTCTGCCAAGAGCTCACCAGGAGGCCCCCATCTCATCCCAGCAGGACTTCCCCACCACACCCCCCATGGCTGCCCACTGGGCCCCCGCAGATCCAACAGTCTCTCAGCCGAGATTCGGACTCCCGCTGGGGCCACGAATGATTCACGTCGGAAATGTCTGTTTGGTGATGAGGATGATGATGACGGAAGTCCAGCGGTTCATTCCTATTGAGGGAAGAGAGTGTGGGTTGGAGCTGGCTCTCTGACTATCCTCAAATATTATTACGTAATAGGATGAAGGACCTTCTGACCACTTGTGGACAATGCCAAAAATATGTAGATGAGTTGAATTGAGTTGCAATGATCAGTAACACTGAGGAAATCAGTAGATAAACCCATGACTTATGCTATAATAATACAGACGTAAGAGAACATCTACACTCGGTCCACAAAATAAACACCCATCTCCAGTAAAACGGCATTGTTTATGAACATTGTGAACAAAAAAATGCAACTTGAGAAAAAGGTAGACTGAGACATAGAGAGAGAGAGAAAGAGAGAGAGAACCGTAAGCAGCCTAGAATTCCACTCCTGCTTACTGCTGAGTCACGATTGATTCAGTCATTAACTCAGCTATTCCTTTTTAATATAGACAGGAAATGTCCAGTTAGTGATGTGGAAATACTGGACAGGAAATGTCCAGTTAGTGATGTGGAAAGCCCTCCAGAGCACCACTGTGCTTTTGCACTGTAATAACCATGTCTCTGTTCATAGATGTTGTCCTTAACAAAGATTATGTGAGGAATGTACATGAAGGACACAGAGTGTCGTTAGCCAGCACTGGTCACCAGCCTTGAGATGCCGCCATGAGAATAGTGCATTTTGTGTGGTGTGGGTGGAGAAGTGTGGATGTCTATGAGAGAGAGACCTTGCGAGTTGTTATATGTGCTCATTGATGTGTGTGTCTGTTTTTTGTTTTTTATTCGTGTGTGAGAGAGTATAAGTGTGTCTGAGTGTGTTTTCATGGGTGTGTATGTTTACAATATGTGTATGTTGGGGGGAGAAAGACAGTAAAAGTGTGGCTTTGTGGCTCTGCATCTTTGTGTACATGGCATGCCATGTGTGTGTGTGTGTGTGTGTGTGTGTGTGTGTGGTGTGTGCATGCATGTGTGTGTGTGTGATGTATTGTGACAAGATCTAAAAGGAAGATATCTAAAATCTCCTGAGAGAGACCCAGAGAGAGAGAGAGAGAGAGAGAGAGAGAGAGAGAGAGAGAGAGAGAGAGAGAGAACCGTGCAGACGGCAACGTCCTTTCTTCATTAGCCCTGATGTCATTTCCTGCAGAAGTACTTAACTTTGCGGCGGGCTGGGATGACACTTTTTTAATAAGGTCACAGGAAATGCTCGCACTGGCTGCCTTGTGGAGGTTATAAATGACAGAATCTTCTGGTGCCATTATCGGCGCCGGGCATCGACAGCTGTTGCACATAGCTGAGCGCATTAAAAACGGCAGCATACCAATCACACTCTCACTCTCACCCTCACAGGGGAGAATGATGGAGGGAGAGAGAGAGAGAGAGAGAGAGAGAGAGAGAGAGAGA
>NC_055968.1:12729374-12736874 GCF_018492685.1 Alosa sapidissima | reverse complement strand
GAGCTCGGTTTAACATGGGACACTGAGTGAAGAGGGAGGAGGACAATAAGACACCATTTACTAAATCATCTTCCTGGTTACCCATACCCCGCCCCCCCCCCCCCCCCCCCCAAAAAAAAAAAAAGAAAAAGAAAAAATATGCTAATAACAATGACATCCTGTAGGCACACGCCCGTTCACCACCGCATTACTGTGGATTACTGGAGAGCAAAGCCCAGTAGAGAGCACCCAGAGTAGACCCCCCCTTCACACACACACACAAACACACACACACACACACACACACACACACACACACATACACTCTCCTCTTCGCCCGAGGGCCCAGCTTGCCCAAGCCGAGTTTGGGGTTTTAGGGCATTAACCCCTCTAAGCCCAATCTAAACAGGCAGAGTGAGCCACATGGGAGAAGGGCCCGATCAATGCCCCAGCCTCAGCCTGTAGAGCAAGAGCAAGGAGCGGATGGGCAGCCAGGTACCACACACACACACACACACACACACACACACACACACACACACACACACACACACAGACACACACACACACACTGCTTCCAGCTACTCTTGAGACTTCTGCAGGATTGTTTTTTAATGTGGAGTACAAATGCTTAGCCTAGAGATGTAAGGCTTTGAATCTGTGTTTGTGCGTGTGTGTTTGTGTGTGTGTGTGTGAGTGTGTGTGTGTGTGTGGGTGTGTTGGACCTGCTCATTGATTTATTGTAGCTGTATTAATACTGCTGTATTATTTACAATAGTACACTTATCATAACTTGACAGATTTTTCTTTATTTTTGACATAAAGGTTTTTGAAATGCTTATACGTATATGCAATACGTCTGAACGTGCTTAGATTTGAGTACCATTCATCTCTTCAGAGAAGGATTTAGAATAGAATTCGTCTTCGAGTGTTCTGTGAGTGTATTTCTGAGCGAAGGAATTGTCCTGGTGTCTGATGGCAGCTGTGGTGTTTGTTTATGGGGCCATAGGCAAGGCAGACGTGGTGTGGGGACTTATGATTCCGAGACAAAGCTCGAGCACCTTGTAATCTCACAACACGGGGAAAATATGCGCATACGCCAGGCCCCCGTCAAACACACAGCGGTTATCAAAAAACACACACGTCCACACACTCCCAGACACAGATACCATCACAAGCACAAAAAAGGCCCTCTGTAGCCATGAGACATGAATAAAACATCTTTCCCTGTGCACAGCCAAGGCATGTTGTGCATGCATACACACCTCAAAACACACACACACACACACACACACACACACACACACACACACACACACACACACACACACACACAAGCTTGCACTGGGAACACACTCATTCTCATGCACCCATTGGTTCCACACAGAGACACAGACATACACACACAGACACACACACACAGACACACACACACACGGATACAGACACACAGATACAGATACACACAAGACACACACAAGAGACACACACACACACACACACACACACACACACACACACACAGAAACACTTTGTGTTTTCTTTCTTTCTTTCTTTTTTTTTTGTAAATCTGCAAGAGCTGTTTTGCCACCGCTGCACTATCAGGGGCCCCCTAGGATGATAAAGATGGCTCCTCCGCACAAACAATCAGGAAATGGCTTTCTGGGCATCCAGCTACCTCTGGTCCCCAGGCCCAACGAGAGCACCGCAGCCGCCTCCACCGCTGTGCCCCTAAGTGGCCTCTGCTTTGTGCCCTGATAAACAGCAACAGTCACCCCTCCCCCCCCACCCCCCCCCTCCCCGAATACAAACACGCCGCCTGTCAGTGTGCACCGGGCGACGAGCAGCCAGCACAGATGCCAGAAAGAAGAAAGAAGAAAGAAGGAAAGGAAAGAGAGAGAGAAAAGGAAGAGGACGGGGAATGAAAAGGGGAAGGGAGAAAGAGAGGAAAACAGATGACTGATTATCACAGACCACCGCAGCAGTTGTAGACTGACGAGGACATCACACACACACACACACACACACACACACACACACACACACACACACACATACACACACACCAACACTCTGTAATTAAGACAAGGGTGTGCGTGTGTGTGTGTGTGTGTATATGTTGGGGGGGGGGGGGGGGTGTGACAAGGATGAAGACAAAACATGGGGAGACAAACGAGGGACATCCCTAATAACAGCACAGGGATACAGCTGTAGCACAGCACATTAGAAAGAGAAAGGGACACATGAGGGCTACTGCTTAAATATGGACACTTGATGCTTACAACCTACTGTCAACCCCAATGACACAGTAACCTAGACCAATGTTAGTTAACCATAGATGACTTACCATGGATGATGGCCAATAACGGGAGTTCCTATTGCAATAATAGTTAATAAACTGATTAGTACATTGTAGTTAATGTGTAATTAAGGGTTGCTACAAGAGTCACATATTATAATTAGAACTGATCCTTGGTTTAGCACTCGCAGTTATTTTTCTCTACACTAGATGTTTAGCTAGCAGCCGTTAAGACGCTGACAAGAAAATGTCAGCATAAGTGTCTTGTGGAGACATTAGTTCCTGTTTAGCTTGATTTTAACTACAGACATTTGCAAGTAGTCCTAGTTGGAATGGTTCATATATAAGCCCCATTAATATTGTGATTGTATTACAGCATTGACTTCATGGGGACGTTCATGGTTATTGGGTATCGGATAACCAGAACAGTGTATCATTTTAATGAGATGGGGGAATGGTTTACAGGGCTGCCTTTCACACTCTTTGCATAGGGATAAACCACTGCATGGTCATGAAATACAACACAGGAGGCATTAAACACACAGATATAAATTGCTCGCCACAAATCCCCAACACATATAAACAAACACACACACACACACACACACACACACACACACACACACACACATACACACACACACACACACACACACACACACACACACACAAACACAGTATGTATATAACAGTAGCACCCAGTTATATATTCATGAGATTGAGCTGTCATTTGCCGGTATTGCACATGAATATTTATGACATTGAAACATAACTGTTTTAGCCAAAAGAAACCACAGGTTACTCTATCTGATATTCAATTTATCTGTCACCATGTGGGCTACCACCGACCACAAGAGCCAACAGGATTATCTGAGAATGGAAACGAGTTAAGAAAACACAGAAACAAGCTCTATATTACCAACCCTGACTTATGGCTTGGCTTCACAGGGGTACAGGGTGATACATCTCATGCACACAGCATCAAATCCCCAACTGCATGCATACGTAATGCTAACATTAGCACATTTCCCTTCCTGCAACATACGTTTTCACATGCCACCTTATTTAATATGCGTGTGTGTGTGTGTGTGTGTGTGTGTGTGTGTGTGTGTGTGTGTGTGTGTGCTGCACACACAAAGAGTATGACAAATAGGCGAGAGCAGGGTTTACATGTCACTGAATATAATGAGGGGGTCCTACCTACAGTGCTCGTTTTTCAAGGACACAAAACGATGAAGGCAGCAGCAGCATCTTCCAAGGGGGAGTAGCCCCTCACGCTTTAACCTAATGATGCCCTTATTATCTACATATGTTCAGTGAAAAGATAGGGGTTCCCCCCATGAGGAGAGCTGTTCGCAGGGGCATGTTTGTATCAGCAGGTGCATGTACTGCCTATATATGTCTGTGTGTATGTGTGTGTGTGTGTGTGGAATGGTTGGTGGAATGGAATGTGGTCTTGGCATACTGATCAGCAAGGAGATTTGATTTGATGTGGTTGTGTGTACGTGTGTCTGTGAGTAGTTGCGCTTGTGTGTGTGTGTATGTGTGCGTGTGTATGTGCGTGTATGTGTGTGTGTGTGTGTGTGTGTGTGTGTGTGTGTGTGTGTGTGTGTGCACGTGTATGTATTCTTGGCACTGCTAGGAAACGGTGGGATACTGTCTCGACCGACTGCAGTAAGCCCATCCATCTTCCCCACTGTCAAACGCCCCTTGAGCTCCTAACACACAGGCAAATATACACATGTACACACACACACACACACACAGACACACACACACACACACACACACACACACACACACCACACTCACGTCACAGAGATTTTGAGAGAGAGACTGAGAGTGAGACACAGGCAGACAGAGAGAGAGAGAGAGAATGAGAGAGAGAGAGAGAGAGAGAGAGAGAGAGAGAGAGAGAGAGAGAGAGAGAGAGAATGGAGACTCTCGCTCTAAGCCAGTGATCCCCTCCAGTCACTCATCCAAAAACCCATCTCTCCCAGACTCACTTCATCCTCCCCCCCCCCCCCCCCTCCCACACCACCCCACCATTCCTCTCCTTCACACACACACACACACACACCTCCTCCAAGCCAGACATGCCCCCCCCATCCACAACCACCATAACCCCTCCAGCTTCAAAGCTCCTGAGCCAACTCTCCAGCCAGCGAGTCAGCCAGCCGCTCAGTCAGCCCCGCCCTGTTAGCTCCACTGGTCCCCAGTCACTCCCTCCTCCTCTCTCTCGCCCCCCCCCCTCCCCTCCTCTCCTCTCTTCTCCTCTATCCCCCCTTCATCTTACAACAAGCCCAGACACAACCAGGCACCCCCTTCTTTCCTCTCTTCTCATCTACCCCCACCCCCCCTTCATCTTGAACCAAGCCCAGACACAACCATACAACACCAACCCCCCATCTCCTAATAATATACCAGAGTGAATTTCTCAACTCTGGTGCTGAAGCTCAAAGGCTGACCAGTGTGGCGTAAGCCAGCCAGAGCTCAGCCGTGAGCCCCTTGCACTCACCCGTACGCGCCTGAGTCGCTCGCCACCCAGCGCCTGCATGCGCGGCTCCGGCACACAGCCTGCTGGGCTACACTAATGACTGCACACCGCTCTGCCCTACTCCCTTCCACAACTCAGGAGGTGTCCGTCCCCCTACACACACACACACACACACACACACACTCACCCCTCCCTGCCATCACCACACCAGCCCCCCCATCTCTCTCTCTCTCTCTCTCTCTCTCTCTCTCTCTCTCTCTCTCGCTCGCTCACTGAATCTCCACCCTGCAGCGCCATTGGTATTCCAGTCAGGGAGTGGGGGACGCACTGTACTGGTCCTCAGTGCTCCACACACTAGAGCGCAGCTTAACTCAACAAACACACATGGAGGGAGAGAGACAGAGACAAAGAAAGAGAGAGGCAGAGAGAAAGGAGGGGGGAGGGAGGGAGAGAGGAGAGAGAGAGAGGAGGGGGGGAGGGAGGGAGAGAGAGAGAGAGAGAGAGAGGAGGGGGGAGGGAGGGGAGGGAGGGGAGAGAGAGAGAGGAGGGGGGGAGGGAGGGAGAGAGAGAGACTGAAATTATTCTGACTGCCCCCTACAGGACTGGGGCTAGCTACAGTACATGTGCACAGACACCAGCGTACAAATATTCAAAGACAAGGAAAACACAAAACACAAACACACACATACACACACATACATACATATACACAGGAAACATATGTGCTCACACAGACAAACACAAATTGGCTTGCACATCTACAAACAAGTAACAGTGCACACACACAGACACACACATAAAAAGAAACACACACAGATAGATGCATGTATGCCCACATACACACACACACACACACACACACACACACACACACACACACACACACACACACACACACAAGCAAGGGGCTGGGGGATGCAGAGCGATCTCCACACAACAGATATACACAAATAAAACCTGTAGGCCTGGATGGAGGGCTGTACTGTATGCACCAGGAACGATAAAGATAACCGTAACTAGATGTACCGCAGAGCGGTACAAAATATGACCACCACCCAGTCCAGCACATTTTTTCCACCATAATTATAACAACATGAGCGTCCACACTAACCAATGATAAGGACAGTCTCTCCACATGGAGATAAATGTTATGTCTAAAATTTGACATAACATTTTGATTGTCAGCTTTTTATCGTTCTCAAAATCGCGAAAGTGATCCCCAACGATATCGTTCTTCGTGTTGTTATTGTTATAGTATGCGGTGTGGATGTTGTCATTCATATTGCTGTTGTTTTTGCTGTCATGGTTATAGTTATTGTTCCTGATGTGAACTGCCCTTTATATAGCAAATAGCTTTCTCTAAGCTTGCATGTAACCTGGCTGTGTTGTGTTTAACCGTGCGGTTCAGCTCTGCTGACGCAGCAACACCTTGGATTGGGAGTCGAGTGTGCTAATCAATCTAAAAGCCAGGACTGCTAGCTCTCTTACTAGCATGACTCTTAAGGCACCGGGAGGGACATTTACACAACGTACATGTTGCACAGCTGGCTACCATTAGACATAAACCATCTTCAGCATATAGTATTGGAGGTGAACATCATCATGCAGTTAGTTAGATTAGAAGCAGTTAGTTAGATTAGATGTGTGTCCTTTCAGTAAAGAATAAGCATATCTAAAAATGAAAACTAGAAGTAAAGTAGAATTATTTTCAAAATCTGAAAGTAGTATAATATTGGCTAAAAAGTTTTCTCACCTTAACCCCCTGGCTCTCAGAATCTCTGAGCGTTTAATCTCAAAAAATCCTTCAAATACTGTATGTGTGTTTGTGTGTGTGTGTGTGTGTGTGTGTGTGTGTGTGTGTGTGTGTGTGTGTGTGTGTGTTCACACAATTGTGACTCCTCACACACCCAAGGGTGTGTTCGTGTGAAAATGTCCTCCTTTTTTCTGAATTCACAGTGTAACCTCAGACAAGGTGCAAATTGAAGTGTCTGTCACTTTTCCCAGAAACCTGTGACACATTCAGTGGAAAATGGAACCAACTGTGAACCAATTAACCATCATTAGTCCTTTGCAGCCATCCTCCCCTCATGACAACATTCCATCAGAGCAAACAAAGACTCGAACAAAAACTCGGGGCACAAATAAACATGAAATACATTGTTCTAAACAAAACTCACACATTTCAGGATATTTCTTTTTTCTGTATTAACCTTTGATGACATCTGAACAACCCTTGACAGGCTGTCTGTGGTTAGAGGTCATAGTGGTGTCTGTGGTAATGACTGTGCCCAGACAAAGTGAATGCTAATCACCATTTCAAAACCACACAAAGCCAATGTCAACAGAATGCATGACGCAATCCTCCCATGCTTTTCCCCCTCTCTCTGACATTAGAGGTTATGTTGATGCTTGACAGGGTAAGAGCCTCTCGCGCTGGCCAAATGACTACCCTTGGGCAATCGAAATGCATTATTTTATTAGGCAGCGTTACACAAACGGAACCCTCCATTGTCTGGATGTATCTGAGTGCTCATTCGTCGTGTCTGTCTCAGTGAGTGTAGTTGAGAGGCGTGGTATGTTTGTCAAGTTAATAACACTTGTAGAAATGTTCAGCCATCAAGAGATTTAAAGGGCAAAAAACCGCATTACTTCCACATCCGAATGAATTAAACATGCTTTCAGAAAATTGGAAGGTTTTGAGATGTGCAAGTATAGCAATGCTGAA
>NC_055968.1:12726773-12729174 GCF_018492685.1 Alosa sapidissima | reverse complement strand
CCTTTGGGAGAAGCAGGGAGGCAGAATGATCAATGAACATCCCTTCTATATTCCCCCCTCGCCACCCTGGACTGAGAGACATATTTCTCCTCCTCTTTCGAGAAGCAAAGCAATTTCTGTTCCCACACACTATCGCCATCCTATCTCCAGTGGAGCAACAGCATTACAAAGGGGACAGGAGGTTGTAAGTGTGCAAACACGTTTTCTCACTCTTGCTATATGGCTCTTTTTTTGCAGGACTTCTCCAAACATAGTTATCAAGTTTCTTTGTGCACACAAGAGTGGCTAATTGTTGCATTTTTTTAGACCTTGTTCATTGACACCAATTACATCCGGACATACACACACACACACACACACACACACACACACACACACACACAGAGAGAGAGAGAGAGAGAGAGACACGCACAAGACACACAAACACACACAGACACAGACACAAAAACACACAAACACACACACACACACACTCATTAAGTGCAGACACAAAACAACGGTGCTGTGTTTCGACAACTGAGCACCACAGTGACAGTCTGGCGCTGAGTGTCTGCGAAGAGACTCGACGCAATAGAGTAGAGTTCATCTGATGCTGCTCGATAATCTACCCGACGGGGTACCAAACATGACTGAACACGAGCCAAATATTTATATTTACACAGTCGGAGAGACACAATCATCTGCTGGTGCTCCGCTGACACTGCCGCGTCCGTCTGACTGTGAACATCCATTAGCCACCCAAGTGAAGCCGTGGAGCAGGAGGGGGCCACTTAAGAGGGACAAATTATAAATCGTCGAGGAGGTAGAAGTTATAAATCCACCGCTGCGAATGAGAGCGAACAATGTGCGCGGTATATATCCTAATTTATGGAGTATTTAATTCCATTCGGGCTCAACGGTACCATTTGCCGCATCATTAGGCATTAAGCAGGATGAATAGGCATTTTTTTCTCTTTTTTTTGTTTTTTTTTGTTTTTGAGTTGGGGGGGGTTGAGTGGGAGTGGTGGGGGTCTGTCACCAAATTGTTTGCCATCTGTCTCATCAAGGCATGTTGTTAACAAGATCACGCTGGTCCCTGAGCCTATTTCATGTCGTTCGTCTCGCAGTGGGATGCAGAATAACGTGTCACGCGAGGTCAGGGGTCGCCGGGAATTGGCCCCGCTAACTGATGAAGCTGTGGCCTTTCGCCACTTTGTTCTCTTTAATCAGGGCAAAATGGGACTCTGGTCGTTTCTATTAATAATCCTCTGGGGCGGCGACACCTCGTCCCATCTGTGTCCAGGCTGTTAGACGCTAACCTCTGGCATGCAGGGGTTTGAAAAGCAGTGCTGCTGGCCAAAGTGGCAATCAGTGGCAGTGTTCTGATGAGTGTTTCATGGGTTATTATACATGCCCAAACAATATAACGTGAATACATGTATATTTGATATAACTTTGCATTTACTTGGCTTGTCTTTGTGTATATTTTGACATCCATCTGTTGAGAAAATGCTTCTGAGAAGAAGATCTGCAATGAGCAAGCAGGAGAGTTCTCTGCATGGATTCATCTAAAGTGGGAAAGCCTGCCAAAACATTTTGAGAGCACAGAGCACAGCCTGTGATAACTGCAGAGAAGTGGGCTGTAGACAGAAAGACAGAAGTCTGATGGATCGAGTAAACTCCAAGACATCCATCTCTCAGCCTGTGCTAACATCCACTGGATATGCATACTGCGCTTATAACTAACTAAGTCATTACCAGCAGATGTGATGTTTCTTAAGATTTACATCAGAGGACACTAATGCCATTAATGTAACACAGCATATTCAATGAGCTAAAATGGAAAATGTGTCTTTGTGCAGCAGACCCAGCCTGAGATTGTGCTGCTAGTGGTTGTCAGTGAGCAGTCTGAGAGATGACTGTGAGGGCCCGACTCCCCTGCAGAGAAAGAGCTGCTGGAGACCTTAATGCAGGAGACGAGGAGTACACAGTCACCCCTCTCTCTCTCTTTCCATCTCTCTCTCTCTCTATCTCTCAAAAAGACAGGGGAGGTGCCGCTAAAAGCTTTTCTCCTCATATCCACCACAAAAACACATCACCCACTGATTGGAAATCTGCAGGAGCAGTGAGTCTGATTTCTCAGCCGGCAAACGCAAATCAATATGGCGAGGTGCAGAAAGGAAAAAAAAAAGGCAAAAAAAAAGCAGAGCTTTTGCAAAGACATAATGATCTATGACAAAGCGGCTGAACAAATATGTCAATCTACCGCCCTCTCCAAAAAAGGAAAGGAAAGGAGGCAAGGGAGTAAAGCATTCTGGGAAGGCAGAGCAGGACAATGGCGAGGGGGCCAACCAGAGAATCATTACATTAACTCCACATTGACTATTCATAATTTATCATAATCCTCATTCAAAATTACAAT
>NC_055968.1:12704273-12721773 GCF_018492685.1 Alosa sapidissima | reverse complement strand
AGAACCATGTGTTGGCTTCATCTTGGGACATAGAGATGTGTTAAAAACAACACAAGTTGTGTTATTTTCAACACATTCATTTTATATCAGATAGAGATTCATCACAAGCTACTGATGATTGGGGCAGATCTGATGTTCCTAAAGATTCAAAAGTGTCTTTGTTTAAATGAATGCTAGATTTGATTTAGGATTGTCTCCTTGAACATGTGTGTGAATGTCATCTCATTAGAGTGAAAACAGAAAGAGCTAATATATGCAGGAGCATTGAACAGACACATGTAATATGTAAAGGATTTTGACGTGAATGTCTCTTCCAATTGAGTTTATAATATATATATATATATTTGTGAAGGTTTGGGCTTCCTGGGTGCTATTTGGAATTGGAGGAAGAAGTGGGGTAAAGAAAAACAAAATAAAACTTGTCAAGCACGTGCATCAACACTCGGAGAGACAAACCCACTGATTAGCGTGTCGCATGTCTGAGTGAGACCATTCAGTGAGAGCACAATCGCTGTTTTATCAAAACCTCCAGCACACGTGAGCCGTGACAGCGAGGCTAGGCAGAGGGCTTAGGCGTCTATAGCGAGCGCCACTTGAGCTCAGAGAGGTCTAATTTGATGCAACACAACCCCCATCACCACTCCCACCCCTACCCCTACCCCAAGCACCGGCTTGACAAAAGCCCCTCAATTACAACTTCCTGAAGCTGCACCTGCTGGCTCTCTTGTACCCCTTTAAAAAAAGAAAGAAATCACATACATATACACATACACATACACACAAGTCAAACTCCATCAGCCCAGAGCCTGGGGGGTGGGGTGAGGGGGGGGGGGGGGTGATATGTCTGGGCTGCTCCTCGGTCCCAAACCATCTGGAGTCAGAGTCACTGATTGGCGCTTTGGAAGGGGAATTAGTGTCAGGTGGTGAGTTTGGGGAGGGGTACCTGTGGTATGTATGTGTGTGTGTGTGTGTGTGTGTGTGTGGCGGGGTTGAGAGTGGGGGGTTATTTAGCATTAAATTGCTTTCTCTCAAAAGAGCAATTTATCCCCCCCAACACACACACACACACACACTTTTTTAAGAAGCCGTAGGAGGCGCGGGTTAGGAGGGCAACCAGGGTATTCAGTGCTGTTAGGGTTAATGACAAGGGCGTTTGGACCTCCTCGGAGCCATAATGGCTGCTGGTGCACTGAGTTTCACTGCCTCATTGATTCATGGCTTTGTTTCCTGTCTATACCTCCCTCCCACCATCTTTCTCTCTCTCTCTCTCTATCTCTCTCTGTTTAACCCTTGTGCTTTCACATGCATGTGCACACACATACAGGCACGCACACATGTCTGAATAGACATGCATGAGCACACATTGCATACACACACATACCCTAATGCACATCTGCATATAAATGTCATATCTACACACACACATACACACACACACACACACAGCATATAAAATAATTGCTGCTTTATGCACTCATGGATGTCACACATCTTACTTTCCTCTGCCCCCCCCACCTCCCCCATTTCTCTTTCTCTCTCTCTCTCTCTCTCTCTCTCTCTTTCATTTCCTCCCTCCCTTCCTTTCAGTGTATAGAGATGCATCTCTTAGTCTGTGGTGGTAATTTGATTTGCCTGCTTGGCCTGATTGGATTACAAGACTGACATCCATGTCTGTGTCCTTACAGCCGTGGCCGTTTAAAGCGCCCGGGCCGTATGGAGCACGCGGGCAGATTAATGAAGGCTGGCACCCGGCCCTCCCACCCGACTCAGGCCAACTCAGCCCAGCAGCACAGCCCAGTCCAGTGCAGTGGAGTCCAGCCAGGCTGCCAGCCACCACCCTGCCACCTGGATGTATGTGAACCCCTACTAAAGGAGATGGAAATTAGTGCAGGCACAACCTGTACACACACCACACACACACACACACACACACACATACACACACACACACACACACACACACACACACACACACACACACACACACACACACACACACACACACATTTATATGCATGCACAAACACACGCAAATACACTTACTCACTCACACACACACACACACACACACACACACACACACACACACACACACACAGCTGACTGTCTTTGCCAGGGGTTAGATGTCCAGCACATGTCCCCTCAGTGGCCAAGTGTGCTTGGATGGCTTCAGGTTCCTTTTGGCAGGCTCTCTGATCAGGTATGTAATTTGGGCATTTGACTGGAAGATTCTTGGTAATACGATCCAAATAGAATGGCGTCCTACCGTATAAAACACTCCTCATAAACTCAGAGTATAAAGTAGTAAAGTAGTATAAAGTATAAAGTTAAGACAACTTTGAAGTGAACCACCCTAAAGATTATATACATTAACACTTCAAGGTAAGGTAACAGAACCAGAAAAGAACATCACCACAACAACCAGTGCTATGGCGCTCCACTTACAGTAAACCCTTAATGTTCCCACAAGCTCCAGCTCCACATCGACACGTCTCATCCTGTTATAAAAGTCATCCCTCTTCCTCTGGACGACTCAGTAAGGTAGGTAAGGTCAAACCCAGCCAGCTAGAGAGCAGTGTGTAGACACTACCGTCCATCTACCACGTCAGCGCCATGTTATCACCACACTGGCGTTGCATCCGTTGTCTTCTGTCATTCTCAGTCTCGTCGTGAACGAGGGCTTAGGGAGTCTCCAAACTGAGCAGCCAGAAGAGTAGAGGTGGCGTGAGAAAGCGCAATGTCGTTAATTTACTCTGTCACATCACCTCTAACAAATGGTGCGCAGACACCGGCACATATATGTACATACGGGCGCGCGCGCTGAGAACCTTGATCAGGATTTGATTAGCAGTGTGTTGCCTGTTTATTAAAGAACACTGATTAAATCCCCGCTCTTACATTGAAAATGAGCTTCCCTGGAGCCCCTGTAAGCGTGTGTACACAAGCGCTCACGCTTTGCACTTCAGCCATTACGAAATCTAATTTGAATCTGTGTAACAGACTTCTCAAATCCGATGCTTACAATATTTATTCAGCGGCAGTGCCGATATTAGGTTTTGGAGTCACGCTACTTTTCCGGAGCAACACAGAACACCGTGCTGGCAATAAAGTCTGGCTCAGGGGAAGGTTTAGTCAAAGTGCATGAGTTATATTGGCAGCACTTTATTGAAGCACCTACGCTCTCCACTCCCCTCCCCACACCAGCCTCTCTATCTCTCTCTGTCTCCCCCTATCCCTCTTTCTCCTTCTCTCTCTCTCTCACTCACTCTCTCTCTCTCTCCCTGGCTCACCCCCTCTCCCTCCCTCCCTCTCTCTCTCTTCATATCTCTCAGCAGTGTTGGCAATGCAGTCATAACCTCGCCGCTTTGAGTAATGGAAGGCAGGTGTTGCCGAGATGAGAATGGGGGGGGGGGGGGGGCGAAGGACGAGAGCGGAAAATTATCACGCCGACATTCCAGAGCCGTAACGATGCCGCAGAAGGGTTGTGGGGGTTGGTTGGGGGAGGGGGGGGGGGGCAGAAAGAATAGAACAGAAAGAAGCTCTCTCTCTGTGGTAAATTAGATTATGAGTAAAACTGCCCCTCTATCACCGTGAAGCACCAGAAAGACAGAGAGAGAAAGAGAGAGAGAGAGAGAGAAAGAGAGAGAGAGAGAGAGAGAGAGAGAGAGAGAGAGGGAGGGAAGGAGGGCAAATATGTGTTTCCATGACTGATACCTCAGACAAGAGCAAGATGATGTAGACTACTGTATAATGGCTGCCTCCGAGCAAGATGGAATGGTACAGACATCCTAGATTCATGAAAGAGTGGGAGAGAGAGAATGAGAGAGAGTGAGGGGAGACAGAGAGAGAGAGAGACATCCAAGAACTGGGAAGGGGAGAAAGGTGAGTGAGAAGGAATGAGAGAGATATGGAGCGAGACCAGGTTCCCTAATCAGACCACACACACACACACACACACACACACACACACACACACACACACACACACACACACACACACACACACACACATGAAACTGTTCCACTTTCTCCACCGGTGTGATCATTTCCCTGTTGCTTCTCCCCCCCTCCATCCCTCCATTCCAATCCTCACTCCTTCTGGGGCCATTAGCTGGCTGGTGGCAGTGCACACAGAGAGAGAAAAATGAGAGGATGAACAAACGAGTGTGGCGCTCCGCTTCCCGGCACGGGGGAGGCGCGGGACCGGGGCCGCGTCTGCATCGAGTAATGACCCCTACCAGAGACAGACCGAGAAAACAAAACACACCAACACAAACAACAACGACCACAACAACAACAAAAAAACAGGTGGATAGTGGCCATCGATTGGGCAGGCAGACGGGCTGGGAGGGAGGGTAGAGAGATGGGGATTTACTTGAGGTAAATCGTGCGGAGGTTCCGGTCTCCATGGAAATTCAGAGCTCCGTCCGTCCATCAAAATGGCCCCAGTCCCAGCGTGGCGGACAGACACGGCACATCTTTCTTGCTTTGAATGCGCACAATTTTGTCTCCATTCCCGACAGCAATAACATCACAGGCGTATGGTTGCAGGCAGTTGAGTTCATTGTTCTCTACTAAAAGGGTTTCTCAACAACCGCAAATGTCTGCGTGTGACTGTCTCTGCCAGTGAGTTCCTCTGTGGTCTAATCGTTTGGGAGCTGCTTCCGTTAGTCTGCTTACAGGAATCAGGCCAGTTGTTGCTCCAATCAGGAACAGACTGAGATGTGCTTATTTAAATAGGCGAGGCACCGTCACTCCCCATTCATGCTCTGTATATGGCCAGGCCAGTTCAGACCATCATTGAAAAAAGGCTCTCCATATCATGCTTGGTGTTTAAAATCAGGAGTAGAATAGACACAAAACGACCTGAAATTATTATTTAGGTAATTTGCTGAGGGAAGTTATCTAAGTCCGTGTCTGATTGACCGAACCATTCATACGAAAATGATTGAACACAGACCACAAAACATGGGTGTGATGAGCAGAAAACAGATCTGTGCCCAAAACGATTTCTCGATCATTTCCAAGACACTACTCGTCCTCGACAACACACAAATTCACTGCACATACACAACCCCACACACACGCTCTGAAGTCATGCAAGAAAACCAGACAGCCGCTGCACTATTGGGACTGCATGGGCCACAGACACTGATACTAGCTTGTGATGCTGGTCTTTCCCCCTCCCCTAAGGGCTGGGTTGCGGAGGAGAGGTAGTAGGGGATACAGGAGTGGCAAAGGAGGGAGAGAGAAACAGAGCGTGAGAGACGGAGGGAGAGATGGAGAAAATGAGAAAAAGCAAAGGACGGTGCGTCTGAGGCAGTGTAGCTACTGTACGTACCATCTGCAACTCCTGCAGATCCATTAGTTAAAGGTCTACTCTGCTAACCTTTGCTTATTGCTTTTATTTATGATGCCATTTTATACCCCTTTCCCCTTCCTCTGTGGAACAGCACTTTTGTGTCGTCATTTCTCTTTTCTTTTTTCCTTCCTCTCCAGACCTCCATCTTCCTGCTCATTTCATCTTTGCTTCCATCTCCTCTCTCTCCTTCTCCCCCTCCCTCTCTCTCTCTCTCCCTCTCTGCTGCCCCTGTGCTATGCACTGCACTGTGCTGCCGCTATTAGCAAACATTTCATTCAGGCATAAAATTATACCCGTGGGCCTCATAAACAACACAAAGCTTTGGCGAGATTACATCTGAGTGTGTGTGTGCGTGTATGTGTGTGTGTGTGTGTGTGTGTGTAATAGAGTGTGTGTGAGTGAGAGAGATTGACAGAGAGAGAGAGAGAGACACCTATTAAGAAACACACTGAAAGAGCTCCAGCTCGACTCAAGGTCTCCATGCAGCCCACTTTGCCTACCGGCTACCACGGCAACGTCTTTGGAGACCACAGAAATCACTGTGGTGAAAAAACGTTCTGGGAACATAAGCAGCAAAACATAAAGGGATTACATAACAGTGAGCTTGTTACTCCATCACCTTGGCAACAGCACATTTTGTGTGGCGCCACAATGGACTTTGGCTGAGATGCCGCAGGCGACATCATTTCCTCCCATCACCTGATCAATGGATTACTTAACAGAGCACCATCACCCCTATTGTTGCATCTGTGTGTGTGTGTGTCTGTCTCTCTCTCTGTGTGTGTGTGTGTGTGAACCCGGCTCATGAGGTGAGCTTGTGGACTGGACACTCGGCTCAGATCGATCGATGGCGGGATGAACAGCTAATCCCCTCTGATGGACGGTGGTGACACTCGCCACAATCCACACCCTCTGACAGGGGGATCACCACCACACACACACACACACACACACACACACACACACACACACACACACACACACACACACACAACATACAACTGAGCCTTCTCACCTCTAGGAGATAGTCACTACAGGAACCATATAGGTTGATACAGTGGACACACTACTAAGATCATCTCCCTAAAGGATAAATATCAACATCACACCCCTTCTCTGGAATAATCTCCCTCCCTCAATTCAATTTGCAGACACCCTCCCTATTTTTAAGTCTAGACTTAAAGGTGCTCTAAGTGATGCTGGGTAACGTCACTTCTGTTAACTTTCAAGCAAAACAGACAGCGAGCTCGCTACTTCCTCCCCCTCCCTCCCGTGCTGCTAAACACGCATCTCCAAAACGCGCATCTCGTCTGTGATTTGCTGGAACAGTTTGTTTTTGTTGCCGTTTTTGGAGCCTGGGCTGTCCACAGAGATCACATTATTTTACAGTGTATTCAGGACACAGACAGCTAGCGGTTGGTTAGGTGATGTTTGCAGTAAAGTGACATACAGTAACATGTTTTAGCCTAAAAACATGTGGCATCGCTTAGAGCGCCTTTAAAACATCCCTCTTTAGTGCTTCCCATAGTTAGGTTTAGGTATGGGGCAGTGTGGAACTTCAACCACGGGTTTTTTTTTGGAATGGACCACCCTGCTGTGTCGTTGCGTGGTTGGCACCTCAGTCATGCGTGCAATGGTGGTCACTGACCATACCTGCACTGGTGCTGACTACCCCTCACCATGCTTTAGTTATGCTGCTATTGCATAGAGCTGTCATGGACTTTTCATTTGTCACGCCGTACAACCCCTCTTCTCTCCCTCCTACCTCTCTGTCTTGCCGTTGAACTCCCTCTTCTCCCCCTCTCTCTCTCAACTCTCCCTCTCTCGCCTTTTCTCTCTTTAGTATAACACTATATAGTACCATTAATATACTTATTATGACCGCCGCGCAGCGGTCATATAGGTTTAGTCAGATTTTTTTTTTTTCTTTTTCGCATGTCCAAATTTCCATCAAGGATTCCCGGGACACTGTAAGACCAGGGTACACGAAACTTGGTGGGCATGTAACCCCACATTTATAGCATGGAACCATCGTTTTTCGTTTTGATCTGTAGCCCCCCCGCTGGACTGGACCCCCCGAAAGGAGGGTAGGGCAGACACAGTTTTCTGTGAATATCTCGAGAACCGTAGCGTTTAGGAGGACCTTTTTTTTTTGTATGTTGATCTCAAAGGGCCATGTCAACCCATTCCATATCCACTCATTTCATGTATGGCGCCACCTAGTTAAACACAAAAAAGTAAAAACGAGGTGTTGTAATCACAGGTATCTGTGACCTAACATAGTCAAAACTGCACAAAATTGGAAGTGTAGGATCATTACGACACCCTCTGAATGCACGCCAAGTTTCGTAGAATTCCGTTCATGGGGGGCCACACAATAAATTAATTTATGTTACTATACACCAACTGGCCTGTAGGTGGCCGGAGACAGTGTTCTGTGAATATCTCGAGAACCGTAGGGCCTAGGAGGTCCACCTTTTTTTTGTATGTTGGTCTTAAGGGGGCATGTCAACCCATCCCATTACCACTTATTTCATGTATAGCGCCACCTAGTTAAAAATTAAAAAGCAAAAAAGTAGGTGTCATCATATTGTATTTTCATCACAATATCTCTGGCTGACATGGTCAAAACTGCACGAAATTGAAAGTGTAGGATCATTATGACACATTCCGAATGCATGCCAAGTTTTGTGAACTTTCGTTCATGGGGGGCCTTACAATAAAATAATTTATGTGTACATTTAGTGACCGTACACCAACAAGGATTCCTGGGACACTGAAAGACCGGGGTACACAAAACTTAGTGGGCATGTAACCCCACATGGATAGCATGGAACCATCATTTTTCGTTTTGATCTGTAGCCCCCCCCGCTTGACTGGACCCCCCGAAAGGAGGGTAGGGCAAACACAGTTTTCTGTGAATATCTTGAGAACCGTAGGGCCTAGGATGACCAATTTTTTCCGTATGTTTGCCTCCAGGGGTCATGTTAACCCATTCCATGTGCACACATGTGCATAAACAGATACACACGCACACACATACATTCACAGTAATCCTACGTATGACACATACTCACACAGTAGACAAATATAAGCATGCATGCACATGCACACACACAGGCACATAAACAGGCAAACACACAAGCACATGCACATGCACGCACACACACACACACACACCCACCCACACACACATAAACATAAACATGTACACGCACACATACACAATTCAAGAATTTCTCAGAATTATGAACAGGCAAGATGGGGGTGGGGTTGTATAAAATGTGAAATGTGAAAATTACATGTGAAATCTATGAACTAATCATGTTTTGGTACTTGTTGTCTAGCAGATACCAGTGAGTGTCTAGCAGATACCAGTGAGAATTGAGTGTACTGTACATAATGCAATTCAATGAGACAGTTAGAATCATATATGCCTTTCAGCGTGACTTATTTTTGTGGAAAACATGTGCCGGACTGGGCGGCGGTCATATTTTGTACATCTAGTTAATACTAACCATCATGACTTATAATAATACTAACCTTACCTCACTTGTGAGGTAAACCATTACCAGTCATCAGCCATCCTTGTGTTTGGCCCTCATGGTACCTGAAGTCCCATCCCTATGATTGCCCTACCATCGCCTGCTGCTGTCCCCTTACCCGGACTCCTGGCCCGCGCAGCCTAGTGACCCACTACTTGTCCTACGACAACTCCTAATCCCTATGGACAATTAATTCCCTACACTGGACTGGGCACTTTGAAATATATACCTAAGGTGGCTTTAAACACCATGTTCTATTCTCTACACCTAAGTAACCTCTCACTTGTCATGTATACAGATGTTACTGCCCTATAACTGACCCTAGGCAGATGGGTCAGGCCCTTGAGTTGTGGATCTGCTCGAGGTTTCTTCCTTTATGTATCAACAACTCTAGGGAGTTTTTCAACGCCCCTGTTACTCATGGGCTCTCTCTGAATGTTTTAACACTCCGTAACGTGCCATGGACATGAGTGTTATGTTTTGGCGCTCTACGGTGAAATTAAATTGAAATTGAAACATTACAGGCATTTGTCTGGCATTACAAAGACACAGGACCATGGACATGGGAGAGGGATGAATGTTTTTTTATGATAAAGGGCTTTAATGTCGTTATCGGGCCCAAATGCTGTCTCTCGACATTCCTTACAAAGTAATAATGCTTTCTTTTATTTGTATTTCATTTTTTGTATGCTGCAAGTGGTAGTGTGAGAGAGAGAGGAAGATGAGGGGGAGGGAAATACAAAGATGGAGAGATGGAAAGAGACAGGGAGGGATGAGAGAACACAATGAGTGGCAAACAGGAGAAGGATATTGAAGTGAGATACCGACAGCTATCATATATAGGAGTGCAGGACTGATGGCAATGACAAACTGAGGGAGGAGGAATATGTGTGTGTGTGTGTGTGTGTGTGTGTGTGTGTGTGTGTGTGTGTGTGTGTGTGTTTGCTTGCATGTATGGTGTTTGTCTATGTATTTATATGGATAGGTGCCGTATAAAAGTAATAATTAATCAACCACTTTCCCTTGCCTTATGGCATTCAGTGACGTATTTGGCCACACGATCTGCTGTCTGTCCCTGCTGTCCAAGTAAGACTACAATTATTTCTTGCACTTCTAGATTAGAACCCTGGGATTAGGCTTGTAAACCTGTCAAAGTATGACTTACGTATAGTTGTATATTTCTCACAGTGAAGAAGAAAGTGCACCTCAGTGTCAACCTCATCTGTTATGCAGTGACCACATATTCTTTGCTCTCTTGGCAACCAGGATTTTCTTAGTTTGCCTTTTTGTATGGCTAGACTGGGGTCACTGAGTTTGTATTTGGCCAGGATCTGTCTCTGCTTTATATCTCTAACAGTAAAGAGATATTCCATCAGTTGTTTTTCAGATTTTATGAACTGGTAACATTCTAATTTGCTTTGTTTTTTTGTCTCCTTTTGCCAGTCTTCCAAATATTTTCCTTATATTCTTGAATGATCTTATTGGTTTTCAGTTTGAAAGCAGCACTTGTCTGAGAGAAGTTATTAATGTCTGTTAGGGGGGAGATTAGTTAGTCTCAGTACAAGCTGACTCAAAGGACTCTTTTCAGGGTTCAGATCTTGAGTTTTTACTGCATTAAAATGCAGTGTGTCAGTGGGGGCTTTTTTTGCATGTTGATGGCCAATGGGAATCTGCCTAGTTCTGCTCTGCATGCATTGGTTGGTGTTTTCTTTTGGATTTTTAAGATCAATCGGCAGAGCTCTGCATGTACTGTAGGCTTTCTATAGGAAGTTTGTCCCATCTAGTATATGCTCACTGAGTGGACCCCTCACTTCTGTAAAGCGCAATGGGCTGGATTACACAGTCAAATTTTGCTCCAAATTTTAATGTTAGGTATGTTTAAGGTATTGCATATAGGGCTCTGCAAGCTTTTTCTTTTAGTGCATTCACTGCCATGCTGAAACTCCCTGATGCAGTCATGATTAAGCCAAGGTAGGTGTACTGCATCGTGTGCTCTAGCACGGTGCTGTCTAGATTGGAATGGTATCTGTGTTCCTGACACCTGGGCTTCTTTTGGAATATCATAATATTTGTCATTTTTAGATTTACTGTCAGGGCTGACAGTATTTCTCTAGCAGGTCCAGGTGCTGCTGTCGCCCCTGCACTGCAAAAATATGATCTTACCAAGTGTTATATTAACATGATACTTATATTAAGATGAAAAATCTGGTTAGTATTGTTTTTAGTAAAATATACTTACTTTGAGCTCTCTTGTAGGATTATTTGACTTAAAATAAGTCAGATCTTCTTAAATTAATACATAAAAACAAGTGAATTTATCTGCCAGTGGAGTAAGTCATTTTATCTTAATTTAAGATAATATTGAAGATTTAAAACAATTTAAGGTAAATTTACTTACTCCACTAGCAGATAAATTTACTTGTTTTATGTCTAAATTTAAAAAGATTTTGACTTATTTTAAGTCAAATAATCTTACAAGAAAGCTCAAAGTAAGTATCTACACTAAAAACAATACTAACTAGATTTTTATCTTAATATAAGATTATAACACTTGATAAAATATCATTTTTTACAGTGAGTGCAGTGGGAGACATCAGCAGCAGGGCATCCACATAGAGAAGGAATTTGATTTCTTTGTTGTGTAGAGCAAGGCCAGGAGCTGTAGACTGGTCCAACTGCACCGCTAACTCATTGATATAGATATTGAACAGTGTTGGACTACTGTACAGCCCTGCCTTACTTACCCTACCTTACTCTTTTTTGAGTGAAGGACTCTCTCTCTCTCTCTCTCTCTCTCTCTCACACACACACACACACACACACACACACACACACACACACATACACACATACACACACACACACACACACACACACACACACACACACACACACACACACACACACAGTCTCTTAACAGGGGTAAAATATAGGTTCAAAATGTGTGAAATCACCGGTCCCTATAAGTGCAAATGGCTTGCAGCCCTCCACAAAGGAAGTGTCCATCCAGGGTGTGGCTCACAACACTCAATTGAAACGCTGGCCTCACAGCACTCGCGTTAGGCAATATCAACTCAACCTTGAGCGCCACGGCTTTCTGTGGGCCGAAAATGCAAAGTGACAAGGCGGGGGTGGGATTTACAGGAGATGGAGACTCTTGGTGCTCTCATATTGATTGTTCTACATTTGTGTGTGTGTGTGTGTGGGGGGGGGGGGGGGGGGGGGGGGGGGGGGGGGAGCTGGAGGGGAGTTTTTTTTTTAGAGATTATTAAAGAAGATTAAAGAAATTAAAGAAATCAATAAAATATGCCCTCCTCATCAGATGATAAGAAATAATACACATCTGAAAACCCAGCTTGATATTAATCACTGAAAATGCTTTATGTTATCCAATGGCAAACACAGCTTAGTTAATTCTATAGACGTAGTGTACATTTACAGCTTGGATGCTACTCCACCAGATGTGCCAGTATTGATGTGCATGGATTCATAATCAAGACCCTGAGAAGAGAAGAAGAGGACTAGCTCTCTCTCTCTCTCTCTCTCTCTCTCTCTCTCTCTCTCTCTCTCTCTCTCTCTGTGTGTTTGTGTGTGTGTGAGATAGACAGAAAGACTGTCAGTGCATGTGTACAAGGGTGTGTCAGTGACATGTGTGTATGTTTGTGTATGAATACACATCTAATTTCCATAAAGGCCATACACACACACACACACACACATTAGTCAAGTGCACTGCAGCACTGCTCACATTATTTGCTACCTTGCTCTCTTTACAGGTTCTTCACCGCCACCCTTGCATAACCTTCAGCCCTACCTTTACTTTTACGCCCCCTGTCTCTCTCCCTCTCTTTCTCATCTCTCTCTCTGTCTCCCTCTCTCTCCTAATCTCTGTCCATCTCTTTCTCCCCCACTCCTACATCCCCCTCTCTTCACCCAGTAACTGCAGTGCTCCTCATAGAGCTCAGCACGTGTCAATATAACATGCTTGGCTCTTGTTGTTCTCCTAACTTTGCCAATAGGCATAGCTGAATAATTGATGCCGGCGGAATGTGCTGGTGAGTCAGTTCATTGTTGCACCGCCTATCATTTCCATGTTTATGTAAGTATATTTATCTGTGTTTTTACAGCAGCAACAAAGATGTTTCTAGGAATGGGTTAGCCAAGCAACACCCACACACACACACACACACACACACACACACACACACACATGCACAAACACCCTGGAGAATAAATTACATGATCTCCATCAGAATAGGCCGTATGTAATATTGATGGCGCCATTGGATGCCCATCCCCCACAAGAAACTGCTCTCCTCTTCTCATTTGGAAGACTGGATTGCAGCCCCTCCATCAACATAAACGATACACTCCAACACCACTCTCCCCAGTCTCTCTCTCTCTCTCACACACACACACACACCACACAAACATGGCCACACACTACCATGACCATAAGTCATAAACAACACTAATATTGTCTCTCTCACTCACTCACTCAAGCACACACACACAGCATTGTGGAAGCCTTTGATTATCTTGTTTAATGTTGCCCTCACCATGTAGTAAAACTGAAAAGTACAGCAGAATTGGACTGTCAGACTAACATCTGCCAGAAATGAAATACAACAAGAACAAAAGACTATACTCGTACAAAAAACTTGGAAAATGTTCTTTGGGTCCACTACAAAATGTGACATGTCCACTTCATGGTTGAGATTTGCATAATCAGAAACATATGCTTTCAATACTGTCATAAATAAGTCTTATCTAATGCTGTGTGTGCGTGAGTAGGGGTGGATGACCGCGTAGAGCTCTAGAATCTTTGAGAGTAATGTAGATGGGAGATTAAAAGATAAAGCAAAGATGCTTCAGTTGGATTGACAGATCACTCTGCAGCAGTGCAATGCATCATGGTATAAGGGGAAAAAAAGAAAGCAGGGAACCAGAGAGAGAGATGGAAAAAAAGAAAGAATGGACCTAGAGAGAGGTGGAAAAAAGGAAAGCAGGGAACTAGAGAGAGATGGAAAGGGATGGAAGGCCTTATTTCCCACTACATGAGAAGTGACCTTTCCGAACAGTTGGAGAGGGCTCTCATCCCCAGTGCCAGGGCTGGGCCTTTGTGCCCTCAAGAAAGGCGAGGACTGACTCAACTGAAGTTCAGCCACTCAAACACGCACCCACTCACAAACACCACCCACACAGCAACACACACACACACACACACACACACACACACACGCATGGACACACACACTCTCTCTCTCTCTCTCTCTCTCTCACACACACACACACACACACACACACTTTTATTTATTCTCTGTCACACACACACACACACACACACACACACACACACACACACACACACAAACAATTAAAGTGGTTGGATAAAGCTCCATGTCTGTGCAGATGTGAGCTCCATTAAGAATCCAGCAGCCCTCCTGCATTAACCTTCCTCTGGCTCTCCATAATATAGTGGTTAGTATTCACAGCAGCACTGACAGAGCAAGAGAGAGAGAGAGAGAGAGAGAGAAAGAGAAAGGGGGAGAGAAAGAAAGAGGGAGAGAGGGAGGGCAGAGAGAGAAAGAGAGAAGGAGGGAGAGTGATACAAATAAAGTGCAGCAAAAAGAGACAAGGGAAGTGGACACGCTAGTGTGTCCCCTTGTATGTAATCGTGCATCTGTTTGTCAGAGCCTGATGTCAGTCTATGTGTGTGTTTGGGGTGTGTATGTCATTTTCAAATGCATATGTATTAGTATGCCATTTTGTATTGTGTGTGTGTATGAGTGTGAGTGTGAGTGTGAGTGTGAGTGTGAGTGTGTGTGTGAGTGTGTACGTGTGTGCGTGTGTGATGTGAGTGTGTGTGTATGTGTGTGTGTGTGTGACAGAGAGAGGGGGGGGGGTTGTAGTGATCATATGCACAGGAGGCTGTAGACAGTGTGAGCAGATAGGAAGGAGCTGTCTGTCAGACTGCCATGGGAGAAATGGGCGAGTCACAGCTGTGGCAGAGGTGTGGGCACATTTAAATGGGATTTCATAGCCATTAACTCCAGGCCCCACTGCCACTCCCTTAGGTAGGCACTCACGCTCAAACAGGGACATCCTGTCACTCCGCCTCCGCCATGCTCACTACAGCACAGGGCCGGCACACACACACACACACACACACACACACACACACACTGATACACCACACATCACTTTCATATGTACAAATACACACTCAAAATATCTTCCTCCCTTATCACCACCAGCCTTTTTTCTCCATTGGGAATAAATGTGGTTGCACACACGGATCCTGTGTCTGACTACTGTCTGTACAGTGACTCCTGCATGAGCCTGCAAGCTATTTCAGGACCCTGGACAGCGACCATTTTTCTGGCACACTCAAGGAAAAACAAAGCAGCTCTAAAACTCTTCTAAGCACAAATGCACACACATATATGCACCACCCGCACAAAATCATACACACATGCACCCTCACATGCACTCTAAAAGCACAAACGCATGTTCACTCACAAATGACAGTATTCACTGTGCACAAACTACATTCATAGTCATTACATTACATATTTATGCACTTATTTGGCAGATGTGTCTTATCTAAAGTGACTTACAACTAAGGAACAATGCTCAAGCTTCAGTACAGTAGCAGACCTTGGAGTAAGTGTTAAGTACTAACTAAGTCAATTAACTCTGATATATGTCAGCTCCCTATGGCCATTCATATTCTTTAAAATGTGAAAGTGCACCGAACATGAATGGCAGAGTGTGTGTGTCCAAATGGAAAGTCACATAAGAGCTCATGATTAACATCTCGCACACAAAGCAGTGCTCTTCTACAACAAAGCACAACAGCTTGGGCTCTCAGACGCCATTTACATCACCATCAAACCCAGTCCCAAACTTCAAGCAGCAGCCTTTGATAACGCTCAACAATACGTTTGTGTGCTTGTTTGCGTATGCGTGAGTGTGTGAGATCTGTGTGTGTGTGTGTGCGTGTATGTGCATGTGTGTGTGTGTGTGTGCGTGCGTGTATGTGTATGTGTGTGTGTGTGTGTGTGTGTCTGCGAGGGAGAGGAGGAAGCAGTGTTCTTTGTAGTCTGAAGTGTGTCTGGTTTTTCCATGCCTCTGCCATAGCTGTGGCTGTGTCAGTATAAACGTTGTCGATCAGACACACACATGTGCGCGCGCACACATGCACACACACACACACACACACACACGCACCACTCCTCGTTCATACCCCGGCTCTCCAGCAAGAGCAGGAGGGAAGATTTCAAAAGGGTGTTTGATCTGCTGCCGAGCACGGCGATGCCACTTTCCATTACACCAAAGTCATATTTCAATATGTGTTAGCCCTGCTGATGGGACTGCTTTGGAATAGCTATGGCCCCCGTCACTTTGGGAAGTGCTGAGCCGGTCGCCCCGGGCAGCAGGGGTTGGGGTTGCTGGGAGGGAGGACAGCATGGGACAGGGGGGACACGGAGGGTTCAGAGTTGAGAATGAAGCTTCGGGAGGATTAAGGCAGGTGGGGTGTTTTGCCTGATAAACGTCCACAAATGCTTACTTAGAGAGAAATATATACACGGACACACACAGGGATTCACACTGACTTGTACACACACACACACACACACACACACACACACACACACTTTCACTCTTTCTCTCTTTCACCTATTTACACACACAGGTGCATACACATAGATTATACTTACACAGAGGTGTGCGCGTACACACACACTCTCTCTCTCACACACACACACACACACACACATATATATATGCACAACCACAGCCCAGTAGGTTAAAATTGTGCTGCACTTATCCTGGATAGCCTTTAATCCATCTCTAATCCAGTTCCTAACACCTCTGCTGTCTGTGTGTGACACCGGCTGCCTGCTGTGCAGTGCTGCGCTGAGCGCAGACCCCCACGGCAAATGCATCAGCACATCCAGGCTCAAGATTTTACCTGCTGCCTGACTGCAGCTACTTCTCCTAGCAGCTCTTGAGCTAGCTGGAGTAGCCTAGAGGGCGCCGCTAACTATTTAGCCATGTAGCAATAAATGTAGTCATTTACTTCCATAGCAGGCCTGTGGATAGCTTTGTGATTGAGGAACACCCAGTATGTAGTCAGCTATTTCACTCTGTGGTGGACATATTTTGCTAGGATGGGGGAAATGATAAAAGACTAATTGGACTGGCTACTTTTTGTACCATGTTTGTTTACTTCTGACCCAGATCATAGAGTTTGCAGACATGCAGTACAGTCACATGTTACAACACCAGACTACATTGCACATGTTAGCCATGTTAGCCTAATCTTTTTGTGTGTGTGTGTGTGTGTGTGTGTGTGTGTGTGTGTGTGTGTGTGTGAGAGCATGTATGTGTGTGTGTGTGTGTGTGAACATGTGTGTGTGCTTGCATGTGTGTGTGTGTGTGCTTCATGTGTGAGTGTGTGTGTGTGTGTGTGTGTGTGTGCATGGGTCCGTAATGAATCTGGGCAGAGGGTATCTGCTGTCCCAGGCTTTGTTGTCCTGCAGTGCGATTGGCATTTCCATAATAACTCATTAGGACACTTAACAGG
>NC_055968.1:12681773-12699273 GCF_018492685.1 Alosa sapidissima | reverse complement strand
ACCATGCAGGGCCACTCGAGTCTGGACAACCAGCTGGAGCGGAGTATGACGTGACCTGAGTAAGAAGTGTGCCGCCGCCATGCTGATGTTCAGATGAGGTTATAATGTTATGCTTACGTATAAACAATGCCAGTCTCCAACATATTTACCACTATATATGCAGTAGGCAGAACTGCATTCTTAAAGGAGAATTCCGGTGTGATATTGACCTAAAGTGTGTTGAAACATGATAGTGAGTGTGAACGTATGTCTCATAGCTCACCTCGGCTTGTCCCCTGCACTCAGAAATCTGCCGCTAGTTGGCCAATGCTACCAACAGTGTTTCGTTGTGGTGCCTCGGGCATCGGCCTAGCCATGCAAATAAATCACTGTTTTACACCATTTACGAGGCTCAAAGTAGCTCCATACTTCATTGGTAGACTTCCGAGGGCCTTGACATTTAAAACGAGACATGGAGAACTTTGAAAAAGCACTGGTTGTTTATTTGCAAGACGATTTATACAGACAGTACCTTAAGGAATTTTACCGTTCAATGCCATCTTGAATTTAATCACGATAAGTCGAGCGACGAGTACGAATGAACAGGTATGATAAAGGATCAGATTCCAAAACTAATTCAGTGGAAAAGCATGGATTCAGTTGCTTCCAGTCACACCGGAAAAAATCACACCGGAATTATCCTTTAAACCGAGGTCAGTGGTAGGTAGCAATGCATGACTGCTACTGTAGCACATACAGTACTACTCAACAGTGCAACTCTAACTTCAACTCAAGTTCAACAACTTTGTTATGTTCTTGTGAATACTGTATAACATCTAAAGTCACTATCTATGTCTAAAATGAACAGGCCTATCTCTGTTTACCTACAGTCAGCATGTACAATACAACACTAAGACCAGTCTGGAGAGGGGTATTGTGGGATTCTTATGGCCTCATGGTTGGCATTCAAAGGTAGATGAGTCAGAGGGTTCTCCTTCCCTGGCACAAGTCTACATAGCAGTGTATGCTGGTGTCAGTCAAGCCCTCTATTACTGCTGTTGAGAAGAAGTGACAGTTAATTATCCACCATTAGTGGGTCCATCGTCATGTGTGAGTATTACTCATAAAGCGTTATTTAAGCCATTCCGCCACGCAGGTCAAGTGAAACGAGATGGATAAAGACACCTCATTCTTTTCTCCCGTCACAACTGACACTGTTTGGAATGGAAGGGAGTTTTCTACAGGCAAGTATGGTGACTCACGGTGAGGTAATTAAGAAGTGAGTGTCGTTTTGTCTGAAAAAAAAAAATATAATAAGAAATTAATTCAGGGTCTGATTTAATCATCCAGCCTAACTGTGTAATTGTGACATTAAGTCTGTTGTACACATGGCAAGTCACGTGTGGTCGACCTCTCTTTAGTCAAGCAGCAAATGTGACAGGCATAAAATCAGCTTGGCCACAAAGCTCATGCAAAATACGGTCAGATTAAAAAAAATCACTAATTCATATTCATTTGAAAATGCCATTTGTATTTAAGAGACATTAACCTTTACAAAGTTTGAACTAAAAAAAAGGCCTCTACTTTGAGAGTTTTGGTCTTACCCCTATGAACAAAACCCATTTTTATGTTGGCATCCCTTAAATGCCGGTGCTTATTTCTTATTTTGCCGGCAAAATAAGTGTATATTCCATCAGATCTAGACAAATAAGATTGTTTAGCCAGATATCAGATAAACACCCAGAGAAACTCAACAGTTTTTTTTCCCATCACTTTGCTGTGCATCAGCCTGCCTGCCTGAATGCTGATAGGCCACTAAATAAATCATGGATTTGTTCTGGGTTGCGGCTGACAGCTCGGAAGAAGAAAGATAGCTTTCCTTCCAATCCACCGCTGCATGGACTTCTGAACTCTGAGCTCAACAACTGACAGAATATTCACTTTTTGGCGCTCCCCGGAAGTTCTAACACACACATTACACTCTGGCGTTCCCCCTTAATCTTGATCATCTCCACTGGTGTCGCCCCGTGTCGACACTGACACACTGCCTGTCTCTATCGCTTCATCACGCTCATGCGACGGGGCCAACGCGTCGCCGACGGCTGTCATCCATAAACCTCACCACTCACACGCTCGTCTCAGCCAGCTAACTTCCTGCTTATGAAGACAGAATATAGACTAGGGGACTGCATTTCCCACAATACCCCATCCTCGTCCTCGTTTATCCTCAGATAGGAAGACCCCTGGCCGTGCTAGCTGTTCCAGTGAATAGAGAGTGCTGAAGCGGAGAAGCTTGGTTAGCTGATGCAACAGCGCGAGTACCTGCTGTTTAATTACATGCACCAAACGGAGGAGGACGAAAGCAGGGGTGCGTGAAGAAGGAAAAGGAAAAAAGAGAGATAGAGATAAGTGTCCGAACCATATGGAGAGGGGTGGAACTTTTTTTAACGTTAACATTTCCATACTTAATGGTTTCATAAATATGCAGATCCATCTGCCCTCGTCGTCACAGTGATGGGTGGACCCTGCAGGGGCGAGTCAGTCATTGTCGTGGGCGACAGGCCCACACCCTCTCCTCTCTCTTTCTTTCTTTCTCTCTCTCTCTCTCTTTCTGTCTCTTTCTTTCTCTCTCTCATTCTCTCTCTCTCTTTCTGTCTCTTTCTTTCTCTCTCTCATTCTCTCTCTCTCTCCCTCTCTCTCTATTTCTGTGACAGGAAGAAGGCCATCTCCGGACAGCTGCTCTTGTATATTTATGAACGCTCCTGGTGCCTCGGATCGCCGCGGAACGCCATGGGGAATACAGGCCAAGTCCCGCTTAGTATCCGTCAGCCCTCGGATAGCAGGCGCAGAGGTAGCATGGAAGGACGAGGGGAGGGGATCACAAAACAACCTTTACTGGCGGACAAAAGCCCCAGGAGGCACAAGTGCGGCATCGAGCCTCTTAGCGCCGGCGACGTGGGTTAAAACGTCCTTGAGGCCAAACACAGAAGATTTGAGGTTCTCGTCCAGAGGGCTACAATGTCCCAGAGGCTTCCAGAGAGCTCGGAGACAAACACGCAAGACTATAGATTCTTGTCCAGTGCTTCAGATGATATAGCCTCCTGAGTGATATCATACAGCTGGGTTTGGAA
This sequence comes from Alosa sapidissima, assembly GCF_018492685.1. NCBI lineage: Eukaryota > Metazoa > Chordata > Actinopteri > Clupeiformes > Clupeidae > Alosa > Alosa sapidissima. The sequence goes on along the minus strand of NC_055968.1, from coordinate 12,696,163 downwards.
GAGTCTCTATATAAGTACTGTATGATTATTCTTTTGTGTTTGACCAACCACAAACCAGACAGTCGTCACAAGATGTGCAGTTCTTTTTGGACTCTGCTACTTGCAAGTAGCATTCCCTGAGGTAAAAAGCTTGTTGCTAAACTCAACCGCAATCCCCTGAGACACAGCACTCAAACACATAAGAAAACAACAAGCGAGACAGAGAGTTAGACATCCATCCTCACTGGTGTACAGCGCATGCAAACTCGCATGCAAACTCTCCATTTGAAAATCTGCCTCCTCAGCACCTCCTAATAAAGCTTGTGCGAGAGCAACTCTCCCTGGGTAGTTCATACTTACAGTACTGCACAGGCACAGAAGACCTGCTAAACAATATCCCTATGCAAGTGTTCCTTTCCCCTTTCCTCCTCTGATGCTGGCGTTTGCACTGTCAACAATGTTTAGGCTGATTGCGCCGCAGTAATAGTAGAAAAGCAAGGTGAAAGTGATTGCTTGCGCCTGCTGCATTTCCTGACTGAGGGCCCTGCAACCTATTATTTAGCCAATGATTCTTATTGGCATCAGGAGGAGAGCTGGCGGCGGATTGAGGTGGAGAGAGGGTAGGGAGTGTTTGATAAGATAAGTGTTTATTGGTTCATATTTGGACTGTAATACTCCAGCACTGCCTGCAGGCGTGTGTGTGTGTGTGTGTGTGTGTGTGTGTGTGTCTGTGTGTGTGTAAGAGAGAGATGACAGACGCCGACAGAGAAGAGGAGGAAGTAGGCAGGTTGGGTTATGAGGCTATGATGATGAATGGTGACTTCCTTTGAACCTCTGAATCGGGACTACAGCTGATCAGGATTGAGCGACACCATCACCATTACTTAAATGGACTGTCCTAAATGACACTTACTGGCACTATACAGCTCGAGCATAGAATAAATGGGGAAACTCAGTGGACACAGCAACTGCTTTGAAAGATAAGTAAAATCTTAGTAGTCGCAGGTCTATAGTTCTTTATACAACTTTCCGTAATACTCAAATGTCTTCAACAGGCTTATATTTTTCACAGAAGAAAAAGCTGACATGCAAGTCCAAAAGTCAGTCAAGTGTTTTTACTGACAATTTTCTATTCCTTCTAGTCTGGGAAATCGGTGAGTCACTCTTATGTTCCCTCTGATTCAAGGAATCCAGTGTGTGGCCTTGACAGATGCACAAAGACTTTGCCTGAAATGCGGTTACACCATGACAAAAAAAAGCTCTCTAATTCTGAGATGGGCACCCTGTGTTTATCGCAGCTTCCTTCTCTCTGACTCCAGCGGCTGACCCGCTGGTCTGTGGCAGTGTGAGAATCCCACTTGGCCCTCTTGTCTGATGAAGACCGTAAACAACAACAGACGGGGAGAAAGAGGGAGTGATGAGTGAGAGAGATAGAGAGAGAGAAAGGGAAAGAGAGATAAGTGCAGAGATATATTCAGGTGAAAGAGAGAGCAGAGAATGGTGTGAGTGGGGGAGAGATAAAAAGAGAGAGACAGAGAGAGAGAGAGAGAGAAAGGAAGAAAGAGTACAGAGGCGTCTGCAGGGTTAGGCCTTGTCACATCTGCAGATGTCTGACACTCTAAGGACGAGGCCTGTCTGTTGCCATGGTGAAGCAGCGATGAGGCCCTTCTGGTCATAGGTGAGAGAGAGGGTGCATCTTGGCTATCATAGATAGGTTAATTAGATAGACGCATGACAGCAGGGCAGGCAGGAACCAGCCACAACCCTCTGCACCTGCACAAGGTTAACTGATTTATCATCACAGGTAAGCGCGGGGTTAAATGGACCTGGGCAACACCTCTCACCCACGTCACACCTGTCCTCTCCGTCATGCCATGACTCCTACTCTTCCCTCCACTAAACAGCAAGCAAATAACACTCGAGAACAGAAAGAAACGTATTGGACAAAAACCTGCCACACATAATAATGACCTTGCCCAGCCTTGAGAGTTTGTCAATCAATATGCAATTCAGACACCTGAAAGGAGCCCTGGGTGCCAAGGCTGGCTCCTGGCTGTTCTGATAAGCAGAAGCGTGTTAGCATGCTGGAATATTGTTATTGATAACTGGCAATCTGTCAGTCTGCTGTTGGAGGGATAGAGAGGCAGGAGAGTGTGTTTAGTGGGGCAATGTGTGTGTGTGTGTGTGTGTGTGTGTGTGGAGGGGAGTGTGTAAACGACGCAAACGACGAGTGTAAATTGGCAGTGTGTGTGTGTATGTTTGGAATCCTGGGGTGAAATAACAATTGCCATCACACTTGACCTTTCCTTATCTCTCACCTTCTCTCTCTCTCTCTCTCATTCTTTCTTTCTTTCCTTCTCTTTTGCACTAACTGCTGAATAGGTGTTACAAGTTAATTACCCCTACCACACACACGCACACACACACACACACACACACACACACACACACACACACACACACACACACACACACACACCTCACTCTGCACCTTTCTCTTTCTCACTCTCCGTTTGGCTCGTCCTCCTCTCCCTTCCTCCCTGGCCCTCTCCTCTCTGACTCCAGTGTTAATTAGCCTGGGTGATGCATTCGGCTGTCCTCTCTTAATTAAGGCATGGATCTCCAGCGGAGAGCTCTGAGAGAGTTACGGTGGTGCCGGGGCCACGCACACAGTGGGGCTGCCCAGGCCTGACAGCTCCTTGGTGGGAGAGGAGAGGTCAGTGTGGGGGCCTACCGTAGGTGTCTGGATGGATACTGTATGCCAAATGAAGACTGTGTTGCGGGTGGGTGAAAATAGAAAACAATTGGCTGTAATAGCCAGGGTGGTAGGAGTAGTTTGTCTCACACAGTGTGCATATGCCTCAGATGACATCCAACAAGGCATCTCAGTGTCAATGAGTCTCTTCATTTCTGTCTCTCTTTCTCTTTCTCTCTCTCACACACACACACACACACACACACAAACACACTCTCTCTATATTTCTATCACATGCGCGCACAGAGACACACACACACACACACACACACACACACACACACACACACACACACACACACAATCATTTACTCCAGTACTCCTCGGGCATACAATAACCTTTCAAGTTAGCATTGACTTGGGCCCAATAAAAGCTAACAAATGTTTTAGAGTGTTATCTTTGATGCAATTTATCTCTATAATAGTCTTAGGCAAGGAATGGTATAGGGGGTGGGGGGGGGAAGATATCAAATGAATTACCCTCAGGATAAGCCATGGTTTAAAAATAAATAAACAAATAAAACCAACCAACAAATAAACACACAGGCACACATAAATAGCACTGCTGTCACTCTGAATGAATTAGCATTGACATGTACGGACAGGCAGTGTCAGATGCTGGACCGACTAATAACCTATTTGCATGTGCTTGATTTGTGGGCTCCTCTCCATGCATTTATATAGGTGTCCTGGGAATGACCCCCCCCCCCCCCCGTCTCTGGGGGCTTGTTCTGTGGCTCCTGTCTCACTCTTTTGATAACCTGAGGGGCCAAACTCAGACGCAGGTAAACCCCCACTCCCCTCCATCCCCACCAGTCCCCAATGCCGCCCCCACCTCCCCCAGCTGGGTCTGTCCATCTCTGGGCTGTCATCGCTGGGCTAATTAACCGGCCGCTGGCCCCTGCAGGTTCAGACGGATTCTGTCAGAACGCATCTGTGCCGCCAGTGTCGCTGTCACTCTGGACGGTGTGACAGCCGGAGCGTGTATACTTTAGATCAACTCAGCTTATTACGGACGGGCCTCATCCAAAGGCAAACAGCAGCAAACACACACACACACACACACACACACACACACACACACACACACACACACAGACACACACAAACTTATAAAAACATACACACCAAGTTACATAGACATACAAAGACATTCACACATGTTCACACACCGAGATACATACCCACATGTTTATACATGTTTATACACACAAACAAAATGCATATACTGTACAGGAAATATTAAGTCAATCTCAAATTCAGTTAGACACACACACACACACACACACACACACACACACACACACACACACACACACACACCACACACACACACACAGATACACCCTGCAGGCGCCCCGAGGGGAAGGTGAATGTTTAGTTTGGGCTTTACTGATCTTTCCAAGGTTTTGCCAGGGCTCATTGACTCCCCCACCCAGCGCATGGCATATGTACACAGTTCTGCCGAGGTGAGGTCCTAGACACTCCATCTTCACTCTGCTCTCGCTTCTGTCCATTTCATAATAGCCTTCCAGGACCTTTTACACCCAAGGGTCATGCTTACTAAGCTTTCATGAACCAAACAGAAACCAGTGCAGTCCAGGCCCCCACCTCCCTCAACTCTGCAGAACGTCAAAGTGCCCTGATCCATGCGATAAAGAGAAAACAAGAAATAATTCCTAGAAAAATCTGGAAGGTGCCAGCCAGGTCGATATTTAGTGCTGTAAAAGGAACATGTGGTTCCTCCATCTCTGCCTTTCTCTCCCTTTCACTCTCTCTGTCTCTCTCTCTCTCTCTCTCTCTCTCTCTCAGAAGCTCCCTCCCTTCTTCTTTGCTCCAGCATGAGATTCCCATCCGTCTTGATGGAGGCACTTCACAGGGGCCGCCGTGTCTGCTGAATCACCCGGAACTGATAGTGTGTGACCATGTGGATCGCTGGAGCAGGGGGAACAGGACTGGACATCTTAGGGATGCGGTGGTGGTGGTGGTGGTGGTGGAGGTGGAGATCACAGCCACTGCTGGTGTGGAATGGATGTGACGGTGGAAACATGCTGAGACAAGGGGGGGGGGGGGGGGGGGCGTGGGCAGGCTGGTGTTGAGATCGACTGGGGGTGGAGGGTGATGGGTGTGGTGGGGGTAGAGGGTAAGGTGAGGGTGGTGGTGGTGTAGGGTGGATGTGGTGAGGGTCCAGGCGGTAGAGGCCTGAAGGTGAAACAATCAATTATTCTGAGGCGTCAATAATTCATGTTGAGGGGAGGTGGGTTGGAGGCCTGGTGGGGCTGCTGGTGGTGGTGGAGGAGGAAGAGAGTGGAGATAGGGTGTAAGGTGCAGGGGTGATTGGCCAAGGCTTTGCAGAGACTGCTGCAGCCCAGACCAGAACAGTGGAGAACAGAGCAGAACAGGGAAAAGCATGCAGGCTGGACTCGGTGATCTTGATGGAAGATGACTGGTCAGTGAGGATCCTGGCCTTCAAAGGGCGTCTTGAATTATTCCTTTGGCAACATGTCAGAGAATGCACTGCATTTGCTCTTTACCTTCCTCTCTTTCTCTCTCTCTTGTACACACAAACACACACACACACACACATACAGTACACACACACACACACACACACACACACACACACACACACACACTGTATCGTATCACCTGAAAAGTACACACTCCTCTTTCTCTTTTTTATTTGTCAACTAAAATAGTGGTCTCTCTCTCTCTTCCTTACTCTCTCTCTCTTTCTCTCTCCTCACTCTTTGGTAAAATGCTGTTTGGTCTAGGATTTTGAAGTGAAAGGCTTGATTATCCCGACCTCAAACAATGTTTTGCTATTACACAGTATGTTCAGCAGCACACATTGGGTATCTAGAATTTAATTGAAAAATCCTGCTGCTGATTGTGACCATGTTGTTTGAATTGGAGAATTCATCTTGTTAGGTTTTCATTTTAGGATGCCTAAAAAAACATTAGCCTAAGTTGCACAGAAAATAGTCAATTTAGACTAAACATTCAATGGAAACTTCTATTCCAGTGGGGTTTGTAGTAGGACAAACTATAGCAGAATTAAAACTAATAGCAAAGAAACATGCAGTCCATTTGAGAAACAGGAGCTCACTAAGGTATTGAACAGAGAAAAGTATACAAAGCTCAGGGGTTTGGGATCACAAAAGCTTCCCCCTGCAGAGACAAATCTATATTTACCCAGGCCAGGGAAGAAAGATTCTAATTATTTCTCTAGCTGCCATTTTGATTGGCGCATAGCTTTTGTGTTGAATGCTGATCTAACTTATCAGTGCAAACCGTAGACTGGAATAAATAGCCAAACCATTGCATTTGTTTTAAAACATAGGCATTGCACTGTACATAGGCATTGTACATTACATTCGCCATTATATTATTATTCATTGTATTATAATATAGTGCATTGTTGTATAGCAATAGTGGTAGAAATGCCTATTTGAATATAATGGCATAAAGCAAAATATTATTTACAATCTCATTTGTATTCATACTTGGTTAGATCTTTGTAGACTGCAGTAAACATTATTCTGTGCTGTGCTGTAATACAGGTGACGTCTATGAGAGAAGTAAAGTGTGTGTGTGTGTGCTTGTGTGTGTCTTTGTCTGTCTGTATGTCTGACTGTCCGTTTGTTTTCGGGCAGGTGAATGCCTCTCCGTGAGACACATTAGCATTGTGCCACCCAGTCCTTTAAGTAATTTATGCCTCCTTCTATGGCCTCCTTTCAGTGCAGTTCCACAGCCTGATGGGATTATTTGTGTGTGTCCACAGTGGATTAGTGTTGGCAGACTGCGGAGCTGACACTCGACTGAGACAGTAGGCCACCTGGACTCCTGAAGTCCTCAAGGAGACCCACTCTAGTCTGTTTCAATGGATACACTAATAATCCTGTTTATGATGCACCTACACCCACCGATGACAATGACAGCAATGTAGCCAAGACTTCCTCAGTGTGTCAATGAGAAGGGAGTAAGAAAGAGGCAGGTCCACAAGCCCCATTTATTACAATGTAATAACATGCTTGTTAATGAATAAATAATGGAACAGGCTGTCATATTGATCATTGAATTGTAAAAGAAGTAGTATAAGAAAGTAAATAATATTGTATGCTTATCATCACCATATGGTCTATATTGTCTGTATATTGCTATAGTGCAATCTTCACAAGCCTTAGTAACCTAGAGAGTCAATCACACAGATTTTCTCTTGATGTCCAATGGCTCTCCCACCCATCAATACATACTCTCTCTGTCACACTCACACACACAAATGCAAACACAAACACACACACACACACACACACACACACACACACACACACACACACACAATATACCATCTGTGTTTGATTTTTATGCAGTAAGGCAGAGTTGAGACCTCACACCATGTGGCTCAATACTCATCAGTGTGTGTCAGCAATCAATCCCGGCCTTGACGCTTCATGTCATTTAAAGCACCGCAAACATGTGGCAGTGGACCTACACAGACACACAAACACACACGATTTATGGGTGGGGAAACGCACCATCTGAATGCGACACGAGGTTTATTTTTCCTCTCTTTATCCGTCCATGCAATTTGCATTCCGTTTCAACCAGCTGGAAATACGGGATCCATTCAAACTGCACGAACGGACCTGAATGGAGTGACACAGGAACAGACAGGTCATGAACCCATCCTTTGCTAATATTATTTCGTGCTCCACAATGGTCCTCCACATCAAAGAGCATTCCGTCAACAGTTCGAGGCCACCGAGTGAATAGAGGCTAAACTCTTGGCTTGGGTTAGATAAAAAAAGAACTTCCGCAGCACAGATCGCAGGGGCCGACCATGTAAGGGGGGGTCCGTGCGGTTCCGTTCTCTCAGGTGTCAGCTCCTGTTAGTGCACATGGCTCTGGACTGTTCCGGTTCCCCCCACCCAGGGTCGGAGCAGTCCACAGAGCGGGTGGACGAGAGACGGGCACGGTTCCCCAGCCACCGACCCAGACGTCTCTTCGGGCACTCGTGTCTCCGCAGCAGACCCGAACACGAGCTGACAGACGAGGAGAAACATGATGGGGATGAGAGGGGAAACGGGGGAGAGCGAGAGAGAGAGAGAGAGAGAGAGAGAGAGAGAGAGAGAGAGAGAGAGAGAGAGAGAGAAAGAGGGAGGGAGAGAGAGAGAGTCAGGGCCACATCTGCCGTTCGCCTGGGATAGAGGACACAAATAGGATCAGCGTTGCTAGACGTGCCCAGAGACGGACAGATGCCAATCTTGAGGAGGTCTTATATAAACCTCCTGTTTGGCCTCTGCTCTGATCTCTCTCAAACTTTGCTGCATCAACCCTGAACTTGGATCAGAGAGGTATGGGAGTTGCAGAAGGATATGGGCAAATGTATTATTTAAATGTGAATTTGACTGAATTAAAATGCATTCATCATGCATGCAGTAGTCATCAAATTAGCAAACCACCATTGAGACTCACACTAAAAAAGTGCCACTTTGATACTAGTAATTCCATACTGTGCAAAAGCCAACCCTAATGAGGACTTTTCTCAGTGAAGACTTTTCTGCAGTGTTTTCTCTGAAATCAGCCAGCGTCCAGAATGAAACTCTTTCTCATTCTCGGCCATTCAGGTGCTCTCCGAACCAATTGGTGTTAAGAGGGGGTACAGGACATGGATAATGGCAACGGGAGGCCTGCCTGTCCCCCTTTCTCATCTCCACCTGCTGAGGAGGACCCCCCCCCCCCAGCTCTCACCTGACACATCCTGGCCTTTGGCCTCCCCTGACCGTCTCCGCGCAGTGGGGGAGTCCAACATCAAGCTTGCAGGGGCCGGAGGACGCTCGGCCCGGGGGCCTCTGCAGCGGCGGCGAAAGAGCAGCCATTTGTTTGCTGTCACTGAACATCAAAGCCTCCACTGACTCCTATTCACAATATCAATTTTCCACTCCCAGGAGACTCTGTACCAGCAGAGGCGAAGCAGCGAGGTTGAAAGAAGACCGACGGGATGATCGGAGGGCAGAAAAGCACTATGGGGATCCAGGGCTGGAAGGCAATGGTTATACTCCGAGGGGTTATTGGTTGACGTCCCAGATGAGGCATCCGGCCGTCAAGGAAGTGATGGCCTCTTTACTGCACCAACAGAGCAAGTGGTTCATATATGCAAAGACTTTCAGGCCAGTGCCTTTGAGTATTTGAGTGCTTAAATGGTCAGTAAATGCTAAGATGTGGTCCTTCATTGGGTCTATGCCATGATGGAACAGCAGAACACTTATAGCAAAAACACTGTATGAAACAGTGACCCATTTCCTCATAAACATAAAATGCATATTCTGTTTCTGTGTGAAAATGTGGACAAGCTAGGATGAGGCATAAGACTAAACATTCAATAAAATAAATATTTTATTTCTTCTCCATGGATGTAACATTCCAAAAATAAAAAAAGCTAAGGCATACCACTGTTATACCAATAGTCACTGTTTTGTGTGATTGCTGGCCCATGATTGTGATAAGAGATTTGCTCTTGCAAGCCATGGTTGATCTCCAGTCCTGTAATGTAGTCATCCAGACATTATTAATGGACAATGAAGACGTTATGTACAAAACTCAAAATTGATTAGGAACAATTTCTCCCCCTACACGACCACAGAGGCAGTGAATGATTCAGGCTCTGGCTCTCCAGTAAATTTGTCATATCCTAATTTTCCTGCCTTCCCACCACCCAAAAAACTTTCAACTTGTCCTTGAGGCGCCGTGTTCCAGACACAAAAGGCACCCCGGCACTTCAAACGAGTCTCTCCTCAGGTGCAGGACCCTGTGATCTGGAGCCATGTCTGACGGCCATCAAGTGATTAAAGACGCGTTTGTCTGGAGCTGACGCAAATTAGGGCTTTGGCTCACCCCCCGTCTCCTTTCTCTTTTCTCTCTCTCTCTCTCTCTCTCTCTCACAAACACACACACACACACACACACACACACACACACATACTTTTGCCATGTCTCCCTCCTTCCTTTGACTTTCCTTATCCACCCTCTCTCCCTCACTCCATTCCTGTGTACCACTCAAAACAAGAAGCTTGGTCGTGCTCTCTGTCCTTCCCCCTCTCTCTTTATACCTCCCTCCCTCCCTCTCTCTCCTTCCCCACAGCCTGCGGGATAGGGGGGTGTCGAGCATGTGAGGGGGTATGGCTTTCATTAGCGCACTGGTGTGCTAAACAGAGGCACGTTAACACACCTGTCACGGGGAGCCTGGGTGCTGTCTGTTGCCCCTCTCAGGCAGATGTTCAGACGACTCTCGCTGCAACATGAGAGAGAGAGAGAGGAGGTGTGTGTGTGTGTGTGTGTGTGTGTGTGTGTGGAGGGGGTGGGGGTGGGAGAGGGGGGGAAGGCAGAGAGGAGATGGAACAGGAGGACTTTTCCCTTTTCTTCTTTTTTTAAACAGGGGGATGCAGAGATGCCACAGACGGAGAGCTACAATCAAAAAGGCTGTGCCAAGATGCTGGCTGACAACCATCAACTGCAGTGCGATCCCTTCAAAATTCAGTCTGTTTTTTTTTTTTCATTTTCTTTCTTTCTTTTCAGTGACACCATTGTCAGAAAGGGTCTCTTGATGTACCCCTGGGTGAACTGATCCTTAAACCCAATTTAAATATGGTTACAGTTTTAAAAACAGTTGCCACATGTTTTATTAATGCCATGTATTGCTATTATTTGTAATTTATACACATTGAAGAGGAAAGAGTGGGGGAATCTGTGAAGCACTTGGCAGCACTTCTGAAAACTTTAGGCATCGTGACTATAGGTGGGGTTTGGGTGGGTGGATTTGTTTTTTGGGTGGAGGGGTTGGCTGTTTGGTCCTTTGAACTGGATGAAAGCATGATGGCTTTGGAGTTTGGAGAGGGAAGGGTAAAGAGGGTGGGGTTTTTATTTTGGAGGACTTACTGTAGGGAACGGCGCGGCAGGGGTGCAGCCTTCTCCTGCAAAGGCACCAGTGGAGGGAGGCCTTGTGAGTTTGAATTCAGAAGGAGAGGAGAGAAGTGAGTTGTGAGTCTTGGCTCGGCTAAAAGGTTGTACCCCCTCCACAGGGGGGTTCCTGTGTCCTGTCGGACCTTGAGGAAGAGTGGACATGGTCTGTGTTCTTATTAAGAGTGTCGCCTGTCCGCCACTGCCGGCAGGTCACACACTCAAACTCCCAGTATAAATGGCAGAGGTTCCTGACTGAAATGACTTGTGGGGCTTTTTGCAGATCCCAGCAGTGAGAAGAAAGACGAAACAGAAAGATAGAGAGATAGAAAAAAAGATAGAAAGAAAAGAAGAATCAGAGAAAAGAGTCAGGTGTCTGAGAGCTATTTTATGTTATACAGGATGGATTTTTCCAACTCTTGTCTCTGGGGGGGGCAAATCGATGGCGCGCTCCAATGGTATCTCACCTGTTTGCTGGCCTCAGCCCTACTGTCTATCTATCTCTCTGTCTGTCTGACAGCCTGTCTGTCTGTCTGTCTGTCACAGGTGGACTGACGAAGCAGCAGCACCAATGCTGAGTAAGAAAGGAACAGATCTAACTCAATTTCTGTGAGCTTTCATCATGCTTGTATGGGTGTAGCTTAGCATGAATTGAGTTATCTTTCATTTGAACATTTTCTCAAATGTTCCCTGTAGTAGTAAATGACTGGCATGGACCACTGAGAGATCAAAACTTCCAGAGACTTCACAGTTTTGATGGAAGTGCCTTGAGGGCTCGATGATAGAGTTCATGGCCTAACCTTTCTGGATCACCAGTTAAGTGAAATTGTTTTGTAGTCCTTTGTAGTATGCTACAGTAACATGCTCCTCATGCTGCTGTACCCCTGAAATGACTCTATTCCACATCATATTACTGCACTCTGCTGCATGTCAATGAGGAGAAAAAAAAATCAAAAAGTAAATTAGCATGAAAAACACATTTGATAATGAGTCTCATCGATAATGAACATTTCATCTCATTATCATATTAAAAGCTAAGAGTATCCTCCAAATAACCTTGCTTCATTAAAATACCTGAGGGGGGAGACATGGAGCGCCTGGGAATGAAACAGCTAAATGGTGCACAAAAGGTCGCAAGCAGTGAAAGTATAAAAATGAACGGCATATTTTGACAGGAAAGCCATGAGTTGGGATTGAGTAATGATGGAAATCAAACAAATAAAGTATCTCTGTCCAAAAACAATAGCATTACAAAGCTTGAGGAGTAGGTATTTTGCCCTGTTCTGTACCTAAGACCTTGATAATCACTAGCTTTTAGCTTCAAGAGCTGCACAAGCATGAGCTACTCATTAATACTTGCAAGCACTCTAACTTTGATGTCTAGGCGTGCCATGGTAAGAAGTACCTTTAGCAGGGTATTAACTATTAGCTGAATATGTAGACATGGTTTAAAACATGTTACAGTGTAGTTTAATAGTAAAAGTGCAACAACCAGTGCCACAACAACTTACGATACAAAGTACAATAGATTAGCAATGTAGCAAGATTTCAGAGGACTGTGTGTACTACATTATGTAAAGTAACATTTTCAATGGTAAATGAATGTACAGAGCCCAGGAGGTGTTATAGCAAGATGTTGATTTTTTTTTTGTATATCGAGAGAATGTGCGCTCATTTTACTAAATTGTGGTTTCATGTTACTAGATTGTGCGCACAATGTAGTATTATGTGCTCTCGTTACTAAATACTAAATTGTAATCTCATTTTATTACATTGTGTGCTCAATTCAGGAAAATCATGCACACATTTTATTATATTATACAAAAAATGCACAATTTATTAAAATGAGCACACTATTTAGTAAAGTGTGCGTACAATTTAGTTGATTGTGCTCACAATGTATTATAATATGCGCACGATTTAGTAAAATGAGCGTACTATTTAGTAAAATGTGTACACAATTTAGTAAAATGAGCACACAATTTAGTAAAATAAGTGCAAGTTTTCTGGATATATACCAAAATCTAATCAATGACCAAATATCTTCCAATGACCCCTCCAGGGTTCCGTATGAATGAACATAATTGGACATACATATTTTAGCCATGCCAAAGTATCTCTGCAGTCTATCTCTTTCAGAAAGAAGTAGGGTTGTATGAAGAGACGAAGAAGGAAAGCAAAAGAAAAAGAAAGAAAGAAAGAAAGAAAGAAAGAAAGAAAGACAGAAAGAAAGAAAGAAAGACAGATAGACTAGGAGAGACAGTGTAACCCACAGGGAAAATAAATGCTTTGTATTATGAATGAATAAATAAATGAATAAATAAATGAATACATAAATAATACTTTATATGGATTTGCTCTTGTAACGTGTATGCATGCATCAATTAGTTTTCTAGAGAACCCCAGAGCTCAATATGTAGCCCTTTAACACTATGAATGATTTATAGCTAATCACAGTTGACAACTCTCCCAGGACTTTTGGGCAGAGGTGCACAAGAGAGAGAATTATAGTTAAAGAGACACATGAGAGTGTAGTCTGACTGAGGGTGTACGGTTACAGATGTGTTGACTTCTCCAGAACTGTGTATGTTTATTTTGTAATACTGTACAGCGTGAAGTTGGGATAGTAGATCTGTGTGTGGAACATAACCTGCACATAACCTATTGCATCGCTAACAAGCTAACTAAGCTAGCAATCTCCATTACAGTCTTGTTCATCTTAGGATGTTGAAGGAGAACCAAAAAGTGGTTTAGGTGGTCTACTGTACCTATTACCACCTCTAGTACCACTGGACATCTCTCTCACTCTCTCCCTCTGGCTCACTCCACTGTCACTCAACCACTGGGCTGTCACTTGCCACTGGCTAATGTGGTCCCCGCCTAAGGGGACTCCTTCGTACCATTCCGTTTGTGCATTGTCTTTGTTTTATGTTTTAATAAGAATGTCAATTTCATACTATATTGAAATAGCCGTGATTGACACTGTAGTGCGCGTGCTGCAGAAGAAAGAAGGAAAAGCACAGCAGATGAGACAAGATGAGATGAGAGACACAGAGAGGGTTAAAGGGTACAGCCATGAGAGGCTGGACAGATGGAACACCAAACAAACAGCTCTGAGGGACTGAGATGAACACCTGTCTCTCTTTCACGGCACACCTTCAATGGCTCCAGACGGGATGGCAGGCTCGCCTTTTTATAATTCTGCCCCCCTATCAGTAGGGCCTTGAGACCTATTCCTGTGCAGTGCAGGGGGGGGGGGGGGGGGCTGAAGGGAAAGAACTAAGAGCTAATGGTTCGGTCCTAGGCACAGAAGATTGCATCAGCTCACTTCAATGCATCTGGAAATAAAGCTCATTGATTTTTCTTTTCTTTTTTTCTGTTCTTCTTCTTCTCCTCCTTCTTCTTCTTCTTCCTTTTTTTTTTGACCTCTTATTCCATTAAGGAAAGTTCTGTGAGTACAACTCCCTGCCAGGTCTGGATTGCCAAGGCCACACTGTAAGGGGTATGCAGGAGAGACAGGTGTGTCGGTGTATCTCTCTCTCTCTCTCACTCTCTCTGTGTGTGTGTGTGTGTGTGTGTGTGTGTGTGTGTGTGAAGAGAGAGTGAAAGAGAGAGACAGAGAGAACGTTGGGTGTGGCTGAAGAGGGGATGAAGGATGATCTCTCTCTCTATCACACACATACACACACACACACAC
>NC_055968.1:12649728-12652228 GCF_018492685.1 Alosa sapidissima | reverse complement strand
CACACACACATATCTACATACAGGGGTCAGAACACAAACATGTACATAGAAACAACACACAAACTCGCATGCTTTGCATAAGAACACAGAAATGAACAGATGAGGGAATGAGGTCACAAAAACATGTGCAAACACAAGCTCACCACTCCACTCAATACACATAGAGAGGGGGAATAAAGACAGAAAGAGTGAGATGGAGAGAAAGAGAGAGGGAGATAGATAGAGAGAGAGGGAGGGAGAGAGAGGGAGTAAGAGAGAAGGCAAAGACAGACAAAGAAAGAGAGATGTGGAATGAGTCAACCTTGCTCCAGGGGAGGCTTCTGTGCAAAGATACGCTGTAGGGGCTGCACTGGCTTCACCTGACGTCCCTCCTGGGTTGAGCAGGGAGACATAAAGGCAGAGGGAAAGAGTGCCCAGGGCAATTCCATTTCACATGTATGTACACACACACACACACACACACTAAAACACACACACTAAAACACACACACACACACACACACTAAAACACACACACACACACACACACCACACAAACTCATACACCCCCCCCCCCCCCCCCACACACACACACACACACACGCACACACACACACGCACGCACACACACACACACACACACACACACACACACACACACACAAACTCACCCCCCCCCCCCCCCCCCACACACACACATCCCACACATACTCAAACAGACACAAAGAAAAATGCATCTACACTATCCGCTTTGCCCTTCCTCCAAGAGCCAGCATGTTGCCAGTGCAGTGGCAGTCCTGGTGTTACTGTATGTGTGTCTGATCTGTATGCTGTAGGTTTAATCAAAGAGGAGCAGAGAGACCTTCAGCTGAGGTACTGCATAATCTCAGGGCCCCTGCATAGACACTGTTCCAAATCCAATTCATGTGGTATTAGCATCAGACGGCACAACGTTCGACATGGTCCCCAAACCACTTCACGGCATGAAGAAATCGTTTCACAGTTCAACTAACACATTGCAATGTCTCGTCATGACATTGACTGTTAGATATCAGAGGTCTATTATCGGTTGCTACTCTGTTGATAGGTATGGCAGTTTGTCTTGCACTTCTCTGTGTGTGTTTCCCCTACCAACCCATGTCTATTCCCTCATGTCTCACACACAGTCACTTCTGGTCCTGCCACTCGTCTAACGTGCTGTCAGATGGAACAGTGTGCCAATAAAACATTGTGAATTCACAGAATTCACAGAAGCTGCTGCTATAAAGCTTTATGATACAGAATATCGGCAATGTTTCACATAGGTATCTGTTTCTTGAGGTCACTGAATACTGTTGGTACGAAAAAAACGAAAACAATCAGTTCTACATAGCTCTACCTACCTACAGTAGAAGTGCTACACTCTGGAGCATGTCCATGCAGCAGACTGTAACATTGTAGCTGCCTAGCAACTTGAGCTAGGTAGAACTGATAGAACTAGAACTGAACTGAAAACTGGGGTTTTCGTACCGACAGTACTCGGTGACCTCGAGAACATAAATGTGAAAAATCTCCAGAATTCTCCTTTAACAAAGATGTCATCATTGCCATTATCAAGAGGCCAAATAAGCTTTGTGACAGGCTTAAAATGATAAACCGTTATAAATGCAGCCATGGTGAGTATGTATAAATAGTTACATATGAACATAATTGTGAGGCTTTAGGAATGGTGTATAACTTTTAGTATTTATAATGCTTTATGATTAATAGAAAGTGTTATTAATAAAACTTTCTTACACTAGCAGATAGATTAACACAGTGTTTTTCAACCTTTTTTGTGCCACGGCACACTTTTGACACTTAAAATGTCCCACGGCACACTAACATCCTGTGTGAAGAAAAAATAAAAATACCATAGCCTAAAATTTCAAATAATACACAGATATGGCCTTATTATGGCTTCTATGCAAGACCTGCTCAATAAAACAAGCTGTTTCATTTATAGGTGACTATATCTAATATAATTGTTGTTATGAACTGGGTATGTGATGATTCTGTGAATACTGGATATGGGGCCCCCGTTGTACAATGCCTGCATACCACAAATAGTGCAATCATACCATAAATGAGAGCATGTGGTTATAAATTCTTTGATGCAACAGTTGCTTTTCTGGACCAGTGAGTGACCAGTGGGTAATTTTCTGCGGCACACATGATGATCTCTCACGGCACACTAGTGTACTCCGGCACAGTGGTTGAAAAACACTAGATTTAACACATGTGTTTAATTACATAGTGAGACCTGTGAAACCAAATATCATAACCTGACAATAAGATAAAGTAGAAGTTTTAAGTGAACTATCCTTTCATACACTAGGAAGAAAGAAGTGCTGTAGCAGATCTTTCCTTATCACCCTCTTTAAAACAGCCTATTCCAGAAAAGAAACAAATACTGGCCAAACAGCATTATTTATTTGCTCAACCATTATCTCCTGTCTTTAACCTTTCCTTAACATCACACAATGTCAAATAGCCTATTGGA
>NC_055968.1:12634728-12647228 GCF_018492685.1 Alosa sapidissima | reverse complement strand
AGCCAGAGAGGAAATCAAGGATCTTTGGTTTAGCTGTTTAGACGGAGACGCAACCCGGGTCGTCTTCAAAACTCTACACTCTGGAAGGAGTCTTCAGATTTTTGCGTCTTCAAGCCCCGATGGCGGGGTCGCCGTGTAAACGAAAGGCACTTATGATAAAATATTTTGTCGTCTTCCTTCGCAATCGTTCTCGTATAAACGGCCCCTTAGGGGGAAGTATGTGTGTGCGTGAGCCACTAAAAGAGACAGAGGATGTAGAGGTACATAGAGTGAGTGAGTGAGTGAGTGAGTGAGCCAAATAATACCAATGACGCAACGTGAGTAAGACAGTCAAAATAAAAGGAGCAGTAAGAGACAGACAGAGCAGTGTGGAGGACACACTCTGAGTCTGGTTTCTGACAGGTATAAAAATACAGCCCTCACTGCAGTATAAACCTTAACCTTGCACTGCACCGCATCCTCACTGACAAAGCACTTCAGTCCAATCCCCTCCCTGACCGCAGTCAGGTCAGAAGAGAGACACAGAGAGAGAGAGAGAGACAGAGCGAGAGAGAGCGAGAGAGAGCGAGAGAGAAAGAGAGAGAGAGAGAGAGAGAGAGAGAGAGAGAAAGTGAGAGAGAGAGCAAGAGAGCGAGAGTGAGAGAGAGAGCGAGAGAGAGTTTAAAAAGGCGACTGCAGTGTGCTGGAGCGCTGACAACGAGTTGGGATAATTCCTTTTGTAATTTACTGTAGTTCGCCTGCTCTCTGCCGCACCCGCGCCCTCAGCCACCGGCCCTATCTGTAAAATAAGTTTCAGTGCAGGCCTGCCTATCTGTGTGTGTGTGTGTGTGTGTGTGTGTGTGTGTGTGTGTGTGTGTGTGTGCTTGGTGTGTTTGTGCATGCATCTGTGCGTATGTGTATCTATTTGTGTCTGTATCTGTTTGTGTGTGTGTGTGTGTGTGTGTGTGTGTGTGTATCACAGCAGTATTGGTGCTAGTGCTGGGGCTGCTATCTTCACTGTAACTCAAACACTCTTATATTCATATAGACAGAGAGAGAGAGAGAGAGAGAGAGAGAGAGAGAGAGAGAGAGAGAAAAAGAGTTATGTCTCCCTCTCTGAGCTCTGATAGTGTCTGCCAGTGTTCAATGTGTCCATGTCTTACATCACTGCATGTGCACAATCTCTATAACAGCCGCTTTGAATTGAGACAATGATTACAAATGTGACTTACTTATTGATGTAGGCCAAATGAGGCTTCCAGGTAGCCAGCCACTCAGAGGCAGAGGACATCTCATCATGGAACTGGCCATTATGCTTGATTACACACAGATATCTATGCTCTCTTTGTCTCTCAAACTGACTTAATCTTGACACACGCACAAGAGCGCGCGCACACACACACACACACACACACACACACACACACACACACACACACACACACACACACACACACACACACACACACACACACACACACACACACACACACACACACAAAACATACAGTACATCTATGTAAAGTGGAAAATCTCTCGAGAACCTTCAGTTCAGTGATGGAACATTTGGTGGGTATATTGCTGAGAATCCAAGTAAAAGCAGTGTTGACTTGTTGCTTGGATGTGTAAAGCTAAAGAATTTAGCAGGTCTCAATCTCGACAATATGACAACTGACTCCAGAATCTATGTCTCTGCAGCCACAAAAACGTTAACATTATCTTGACCTCTCTGACATGATGACCAGCGCCAGATGTGGTGTGCCTACAAGCTTTTGTACAGGCACCGGCACCACTCTAGCTATAAAGGACCCAGGTGAGTGCAGTGTGGAGTGTGAAGTGAAACGTATGTGAAACGCTAAAGATACTGGGTCAATTAAAGAAAGTCTACATTGAGTGGATCTCGACTCCTCTAATATGGCGACCGACACCGGGTGCAAAGTGTCTGCGGGCACGTTTTTGTCGTTTTTGCACGTTTTGTTTGTTTCGGCTTCTTACCTGTAGATATTTTCTCAAACAATGGCATTCCCCCAGACATATTACACAGCATATCATGTAATATCTTCATATTCTCAAGCACATGCCTCTGTGTGTATGTGTGTACACTGTAAGCCTGGTTGATGCCCTATTCCCCTTTCATCTGTCAGTTGTGCTTAGGATCTAAACCCAAATTGAATAAAATACAGGAGAGAGGGGTTACATGACCCAGTGTTTCTGATAGCCGAGATAGCATGTAGCCCCTCAGGGAGCATGAGACCTCTCTAAGGCCGGCCTATTTATAGTTCTGGGGCTGTAACCATGGCGATGGATGGGTCTGGACTCCCAGGCAACATAGATGTGAAAATCCAGGTGAGAAACTCTGTATGTTCATGTGTGTGTGTGTGTGTGTGTGTGATGTTTTTTTTGGATGGATTTGTTCTTTTTCTCAGAGAAGCACGCACAGGCTGTCAACCCCTCTTCCATTAGCACCCATGTACACAAAGACACACACACAAACACACACACAACGACCCTCATATCACCACTTTCACCTCACACACAGACACAGAAACACACACACACACACACACAAAAGCACCTCACACTTCTTGGGCTAATAGATGTGTGATCACGCAAGCTGAGACATCTCTTTGGAGACCGTGACCTCTCTAGAGTCCTCATCAAACAAAAGGGAGAACTGCCAAGTAGTAGCTCAAACTCACTCACTCTCATCTCCTCACACAAACACACACACACACACACTCTCTCTCTCTCTCTCTCTCTCTCTCAGACACACAATCAGGCACACAGACACACTCAGACATATATACACACACACACACACACACACACTCTCTCTCTCTGACACACAAACACACTCTCTCTCTCTCACTCTTTCTCTCTAGCTCTCTCTCACACACACACACACTCCCCACCAATCACACACTCCAGAACAAAAGTAACTTTCGTGCAGCTCAGTGTCACGGTTAGGGAGTGTGCACACTGAACAGTGGCCTTGTTTGCTGTGTGCTGGGCAGCTCACCAGAGGAGGGGTCTGGCCAACCCCCGGGAGACGCTGGCCCACCTGCTCAGACTGTGACCTCTCATCGCGTGACACTGGGACTGAGGAGGCTTTTCTGTGGCTTGTGTCAACACAGGGTCACTGACACAGAATACACTTACACCAACATGTGTCTCTCTCACACACACACACACACGCACGCACGCACGCACGCACGCACGCACGCACGCACGCACGCACGCACGCACGCACGCACGCACGCACGCACGCACGCACGCACGCACACGCTAAATTTTCCTCACACAAGACGCCCCCACACCCATGGATCTATGGCCAGCAGCACCTCAGAGTCCCCCACCTCCCTGTGCGCATGGCTGGGATGATTTAGCGAGCTGCAGATCCAGTCTGGATCCCAGGCTGATTCATCACATCAGCATCAGCACCGAGAGGCACCGCACATATCAATCTCCTTAAGGTCAGCACCCACTCACTGGGCTGCTAGCATCACATTCTCTCTCTCTCTCTCTCTCCCTCCAACTCTCTTTCTCTCTCCTTCCATCTCTCTCTCCCTCTTTCCCCTCCATCTCTCTCCATCTCTCTCACCACTCTCTCGCCCAGCCCAGCACTGGCCATCCCTCCTCCCCAGACTAGATGCCAAAGAGCTGACACATCATCACACAGGAGCTACAGCAGACACATTGAGCTGCACAGCTGCCCCTATCAGCGACCAGCAGCAGATAGGAATAGAGAACACAGAGCTGGTTACCTCTGAGGACGGAGAGAGGGTGAGGAAGAGAGGAGAGAGAGAGGGATGGGAAAGGTAGAATGAGAGATTAAGGGGGTAGGAAGGGATAGAAGAGGTGAGAGAAGGTAGAGAGGGAGAAGAAGGGACTTTCTTATGACAGCGACCTACAGCCAATCAGTGGGGTGAGTGTGTGTGTGTGTGAGTGTTGTGTGTGTGTGTGTGTGTGTGTGTGTGTGTGTGTGTGTGTGTGTGTGTGTTTGTCAGAAGAAGCATGCTAGTGTGTGTTTTGCATGTGCAGCTTGTTTGTGTGTGTGTGTGCAGTGATACACCAGACAAGCACAATAAATCAAAGGAACACATGCAAACACATTCATTAACAGAGACAAACACATCCATATACAATTACAGACACACAAACAGAATACAAATTGCATACACACAAACACATTTAGAAACCTAAGGTCTGTGAGCACTTTGCAGATCAGACCATACACCCACACAAGGTAATGCTCCCCATTTCCACTGATTTTTCACATCTCTTTCTCTGTCTCTCTCTCTCCCTGTCCTATATCTCCCTCTCTTCTTCCTAGTCCTCCCTCCCTGTCTTGTTCACTCACCCTGTTCATCCCTCCCTCCTCCTCCCCTCTCTCTGTCTCTGCCCATCCTGGAGCCAGCAGGAAAATTAAAAGCCAATATCACAGACCATTTCACCAGCCTGCACCACACACACCGCCCTTCTGCTGCGGACAAACACAGTCCTCAATCTCTACTGCTCAATCTCTCTCTCTCTCTCTCTCTCTCTCTCTCTTTCTCTCTCTCTCTCTCTCTCCACAGTCCTCTTTTCTCTCCTCTCTCTATCTCCCTTACTTTGTTGCTCTCTCTCTCACTTTGTCTGTTGTCTTTCCCTCATTTTCACTCTTATTTCCACTCTAGTGCATCTCTCTCTCTCTCTCTCTCTCTCTCTCTCTCTCTTTCTCCAACAGAGCCTCACCTCCTTAGTCTTTCTCACTCTTCCTCTTCTTTTCTGCACATTAGTATCTGTCCATTCATACACATCCACTTCTCTTCCTCCTCCTTTCCCCCCTCACACATCCTGTCATCACAACCTTTTCCTCCTCCTGCCCTTCTCAGTGTCAGTCCTAACTAACCTCACCCGCTGTCCTTAAGCCACCTCTCCTGCTCCCAACTCCACCCCACCCGCCCACACCCTCACCCCTCCTTCTCTAGGGTTGGTGCTGACGTCCGAGGCAGCCTATGTGCTTCTGGTAGGTGTGCATGTATGTGTGTGTGTGTGTGTGTGTTGATGTGGGTGAGGAAGGTGGGGTGTAGTGTGTGAATGCCACCTTACAAAGTCAAGGTTTTCTCACATAGATCCCTGAGCTGTTCTGCTCCTGTCAATTGTATAGCTATAGGGGACATGATTCACACTTCCATGCACACACACACACACACACACACACACACACACACACACACACACACACACACATACACACACGAATACTCCCAACACACACCTGAGTTTCAATGTGTTGATGGCATTAATTAGCACACATGAATAGGTCAGTGTGGTTATTAACAGTCTGTGCAGCACTGCAGTGCCATGAGAGGTTTTGTTCTGTCTGTACATTCAGACTTAATCTGTTTTCAGGACCACAAACAGCGAATTAACATGTGGGCCAGGAGAACGTGTGTTAGGACTATGAGCATTTTCTTAATTTCAGTGCTTGGACTCCAATTGATTTATTAATTGGTTCATTCATTCATTCATTCATTCATTCATTCATTCATTCATTCAATGGCTCATTCAGTCAGTTGTTGGTCTGTTTGTCTGTTAGTTCATTCATCATTACATTACTCTCCTTGTCATCCAGCATCATGGGACCAAAATCAAATTTCGTTAGATTGGAAGTCTGTGTCCTTTGTTGATGGAGGAAAATGTCTGTTCTGTTGGGACATGTCTACAGTAGTCAACATTTTGTGAATTGTGACAGATGTGTCATCACTTCAGACTGAGGGTGTCACTTAGGATCCAGAGCCGTCTACTCTTTCATATCTCATATACATCAGAGGAAGTGGCTTGACTGCCCGTAATGCAGGATCTCACTGGAGGAAAGAGTTGCCTAACAGTAAATAAATAAGCACACACAATCTCCTCCTCTGTTGCTCTGCCAAGGACTGAACAGGAAGGGATGAAGGTGAGAAAAGATGACATGATGAGAGCAAGGGAGAGAGAGAGAGAGGGAGAGAGAGAGAGAGAGAGAGAGAGAGAGAGAGTGTGTTAGTCAGATGTCCCACTGTGGCTGTTTACCAAGTCTCTGTGAAGGAAGATGATGTGTGTTTGTGAAGAGACTAAGCTGTGGGCCCAGAGCTGCATCAACCCCCTCCCCTCCGCCTCCCCATCATGACAAGTGAGAAAAGCAAGCAGACCAAAGGTGGAGACTTAGTGAGACGGACTCCCAGTGTGCAGTGTGTACTGTACGTCAGCCAGACTTCCTGGCTTCACACAAACGCACCAGGCTCTTAACCTGCTTTTGACCTCTGTCTGTTGGATAGGACCAGGTGAGAAATACAGCATTTAGATTAGATTAGATTAGATTAGATAAGATTCAACTTTATTGTCATTGTGCAGAGTAGAAGTACATTTATACCTGATTAGGGGACATACACTGTAAGGATGACAGGGAATCTGTGACATGATGCAACAGCACATTTATTCCTGCAGCTCATGTTTTCCTACGAAAGATGTGAACAAAAAGTCCTGGGTTTTCTTACAAGAGTGGACAAATACTTGTTTGACTACTTGAAATACTTGTTTTGATACATGTATAACTTACCTGCATGGGGAGTCACTTTGATTAACAAAATAAATATAAATTCAGCATGGGTTTGCTGAGGCTTATGAAGTACAGGAACTCAACAAGACTCAAGACTTCTGAGGCTTGTTGGTAGGGGCAGCTTGTGTCTGCAGAAGGGCAACATTGCATTTACCTCTCACTGATACCCTGTCTCAGAACGTCTCACAGGAAATGAGGTGTTAAAAACCATAACAATGCATTCACTGATTGAAAGTACTGAAAATACTGTAATGAAGCCTAATCTCCCAAAGATGGGAAGAGAGACAGACCGACAGAGACAGAGAGATGCATTTTACATACTGTAGCAGATGACTCATCCAAATCCTGATTCCCCACCTCAGCCCACCCCAAATAAACTGCTGAGCCTGTGGAAAAACGCCCCAGACGGGAAAAAAAAGCAAATTAGCATGAGTGATGGGGCATGTGGCGAACGACAACGCGAGCCAGCCATTTCCAATTTCACACACCATTCACACACTCGCACGATCCATTTCAGCCACGACGGCACGCCACGCCACGGCACCAATCTGAGCCCGTGACACACGCGGGGCTCCTCCACCCAATTATGCCCGAAACGTGTTCGATCCTGCTGGGCATACAATCGCAGTAGGGGCGCCCCGTGTAACAGACTCACCGAGTAAAAAGGGCGGAGTGAAGGCTTCTGCTGCTGGGTGGGCAGCTGTGGGAGACTGATGCTCTCAACGCTCACTGTACGCATGTCTGATGCTTTGACCGTGTCATGGTATAAGTTGACTCACCATACGCTGATCTGCATGAGAAATGCATGGTGCCACATAGGTCTGTGACATAACTAAAGTGTATGAAATCCATTCATTAATTTTCGTCAGTTCATTGAATTCTATTCAATCTACAATATTGTGCCATGAACAGATTATAGCAGTCAGATTCAGATTTATATATGAAGTCCCTCGGCAGGGAGCCATAATACAGATTGAATGTCACAGGTATAAATAATCCACTGTTAGATAATCCACTCTGTCACAATGTTTGTAAGTGTAGAATGTAAAATGTTTCTGAATGGTTATTTGCAGAGGTGGGACAGGTCAGCCATCTCTGACTATAGTTGTGCTGAGTGGGAATGTTCCGCAACATTTATTTGTTCATTTCATCGCAGGACCTCAACACATCACATCAACCTCGCCGCCATCGACTCGCATCCTCTTTAAATGGCCTCATCTCGTCCGTGTCCCGCCTCTGATGAAAGGCTCGCGCGTCACAGAATGCCGTTCGCTCGCTCGCTTACTCGCTTGCCTCAGCCAGGTAATTAAATGCGGAGATGGAGAGGGAGCCAGAGGGGGCCGGTCCCAAGGGGAGGGGCTTAGGTTGACCGGCCACGTCCCTACTGACCGAGCGAGGTGGCCAGGGGGGAGGAAAGTCACAGTGGAACTCCCTGTGTCCTTACAGTGGATCCCAGGCCTTCAAAAGTGACCAGTTTAAAGCAAGAACAGATGAAAATAGTTGGGGGGGGGGGGGGGGGGGGTACACTAAAGATATTGCATGACTGGCCAAAAACCAATGCACACATTTGATAACAGAGCACTTATGCAGTCAGGAACAGGGCCAGTTAACTACACAACAGGGACAATGCAGCCTCACTCACACACACACACACACACACACACACACACACACACACACACACCAAACAGCAAACATATTGTGGGTGTGGGGATAGAATGAGAGAAAGGGACAAAAAGAGAGAGAGATTAAGAACAGTGAAGGAAGAGAGAAGGACAGAGAAGGTTAGAGAGAAAGAGAGAAATCCTGAAATAAAGATGCAAGGACATGGAAGCAGGAACAGGGATTCCTGGCAGGGGGCCAGACATTAGCATGCTGAGCCACATACACATACAGAACAGTAGTGTGTGCCCGTAAGCACGTGCAGAGGTGTGTGTGTGTGTGTGTGTGTGTGTGTCCCTCGCCTTTCGTCTGCGTGGCGTTCACACAGTCCCACCAGGGGAGGGTGTGCACTTTAGCGAGGGCAAAGGGGGAAGCACTGCCAAGATTAGCTGACGTCTTTTATCTCTAATAAAGCATTTGAAGCTATTAACGTGTTACGGATCAAAGAGTCTGGTATCGATCCAGCCTACCTTTCCCCCTCCATCCAATTCCAGCAAGCCATTCAGAATAAGTGAACTAATACTCGGCTGAGCATTAACCAAACGCCTGAGTCTCTCGGCCCCTCCCTCGCAGTGATCTAATGAAATCTTTGGACCATGATTCAATTCACAGATAGAGGGTAATATTATAGTCTAAAGAGCTTTAAAAAAAAAGAATACAAACGTGGAGATTGCTAATGTTTTAGAACTGCTAAGTGGAATACACAGATACCTCTCACACTGTCTAATTGTATCGTACCCACTGTATTCAGGGCCTGCTAGCGGTATGTTCACTTGTTGTTGTAGCTGACTGTACTTGGGACTGAGCTTGACCATAATCGCTCATCTCCACCATGTCGCCCGGGGTCATTTCAGCTGATTTCATTTCCTGCAGAGGAGTGGGGAGGAGTCCTTATTCCAACCTGTCGGTCACTGTCTCTGGGTTTTTTGTTAGCTGAGAGACTGCAGACGGGATACTGATAGCCGCAGTGTCCTGCTGATGCGGCGCCGGGGCGCATGTGTGGGGAGATCTCCGATGGAAAGGGGGCACCGTTGGGCCAAATTAGATTCGCCGGTGTCCTCGTCCATTTCCTGCCTGAGTTAAGTATCAATCTGTTCTCGAGTGCCACAATTACTCGCCGTGACCTTGGTCGAGCTTGACTCGACGCCGGAGACAATCTCCGGGCATTCCAGAACATCCTTCTGCCGCTGCCATCATACTCATACACACTCCTACACACACACACACACACACACACATATACACACGCACTCCTACACACACACACACACACACACACACACACACACACACACACACACACACATACACTCCTACACACACACACACACACACACACACACACACATACACTCCTACACAGACAGACAGACACACACACACACACACACACACACACACACACACACACACACACACACACACACACACACACACACACGCACAGTCACCAATAACACATACTACTATTATGTGTCTCTCCTTCACTAACTAACTCCCTCTCTCTCTCTCTCTTTCTCTCTCACACTGGAGCCCCGGGAGATTGGAGATTGCATTACCCTACAATCAAGATAAAGAGAGATGCAGTCGTTTAGCTGTTATCTCTCTGCCACATCATCTCCTTTCATATTCCCATGGCAAACTCATCTGCATCTCCATCACCACAGTCCTGATTGGTTGCCATAGCTGCCACGCTGCTGAATCATCTCCCAGAGCCCCATGATGGAACCCTCCAGAATGTGACTCAGAGTGTGCCCTTTGTCTTTGAGTCTTCAGCAGGAGGAGGAAGAGGGTTGCGCCATGAAAAAGCTGAAAGATGAAAGCTGCTGGGTGCCATGACAGGAAGAGTGACCTTCCCAATTTCAAGTCTTCACTGAGGCTGGTGGTGAGGGACGGGCAATAAGATGAGGTGGCCTTTTGATGCCCGAGAAGCCAAGAAGTCTGTGTGGAAACACACCACATGCACACACACACACACACACACACACACACACACACATGCACACACACACACACACACACACACACACGTACACACATACACACACACGCACACTCTCACACAAACACGCGCACACACACAGACACACACAAACAGATGCAGCTTCATTAGAGACCAGTTCCAGGACACCATCAGTCTGGATTGCTGCTGAGGAGACATGGGACCTTCTCCCTCCCAGTCTACTCTCCCCTTCCTGGCTATCTCACAATCTGCTCCATTTGAAGTGTGCAGTGACAATTGATTCCTCCACTACAGCCTTCTGTCTGTCCCTGAGGACATCTCCCAGAGGTCCCCTGAGAAACTAACCACAGCACACCAGGGTGCCCCAATAACAACAACAATGCCAGCTTTAGACGATGCAAACACATAAAAAAAGACCCAAACTAGGGATTGAATTTTGTTTTGTTTTGTCTGTGTTTTTTTTCTCTATCTTTCTCCACTCAAAGCTCCATCTGGGAAGAGACTGCGCTAGCAGCCATTCAGATAATGGAGGCCTCTTAGACAGAAGGACAGAATCTATCAGGGAGAAAGAGAGCGAGAGCTTTTTGCCCACAGCCAGATAACACTGTTATCCACAGCCTACAGCAATACAGTTCAAATTGAAAACAGGGTGAGCGGAGGCCAATTCTGAGCTTCCTGGTGCGTTTCACGACTGGGGGAGATTTGTCCAATCAGGAAGAACTGAGTGTCGACTCTCCAATAGATGTGTGGGCACAGTGTAAGTAAGATGGTCATTGCACTGATTGCATTGTTCTCTTCCAGTCCAAGAGCGCAGATGGTATTCATGACATCATTCACTTAGCAACAACAACAATGACAACACATTCAGTCCTAATGGGCCTAAGACCCTGTGTCCCTATGTCCCTAAACAAGGCCAATAATGCTTCAGTGAATGTTCTAGGATTCTTAGGTAAAGGGGACCTCTGGGTAATGCGCTTGCACTGATGTCCTCATGACGTTCACTGAGGAGAGGGCCTGAGAGAGTTAAGAGCTCTTTGTAACGATCACAGCAGAGCTAAACTCATGCTGGTCTATGCTGAGTCATAGAATGTGATTGGGAGAATGTGGTCTGTGGTGATGAAGGTAAAAAGTGGGTAGAGTGTGTGTGTGTGTGTGTGTGTGTGTGTGTGTGTGTGTGTGTGTGTGTGTGTGTGTGTGTGTGTGTGTGTGTGAGAGAGAGAGAGAGAGAGAGAGAGAAAGGTGTGCGTGCGAAGAAAATGATCCCCTCCGCAGAAGACACTGTTCATTCCTGTTCATTATACTACCCACAAACTGAAAGGCCAGTAAAATGAACTCAGTGAGCAAGCCACACACCCCAAAACAAACTCATAAAAATCATGTCAACAAATCAAACCATCTGCAGTCACAAACAGCTCTCTTTGGATATGGTTTCTGATGTGCTAGAGTTGAGATTTGGTCAGACGGCTACTCTTCAACACAAAGTGAAAATTCGATTTACTCTTATGTGAGAGGACAGATGTTCAGACAGATGTTTGGACAGAACAAAAAGGGAATTGGAGGACACTGTTTACATAACACTCTCTGTCTCTGTCCTCCTCCAAACTACATATTAGCATCAGTACCTTCAAAGTCACTGATCTGCAAGTCACTGATCAAATTACTGATGGGATGCTCGCATTCTTTTGCAACCCCTGTAGAATGGGCCGGGTGGGGGACAAAGTGGTGGAGAAGGATCTCTGTGTCTGAGCTGAGGATCAGAACTGGAGCACACAGAGAGATCAAAACCTCACACTCTTAGGGAGCAGAACACTGGGATCACTTAATGAGCATCAAGTGGCCCGAGTTTATTTTCAATTTCATCACTTTTTTGTGGTATCTGGAGGACTATTTGAGAGTCTCATCTTTCATTAAATCTATTACACACACTCTCTCTTTCTCTCAGTTCTTCATTTGCATGACTAATATAATAGGCACTACTTTTATTACCATAAGAGGTTTTGATAACATCTTAGGTCACGCAGCTAAGCTCCAGACACCAAAATGTCAGAGGTCTATCTGGCGAGACCCGTGGTGGGTCTCTGAGTCTGCCTTTATGTCTGTGAACTGTTGTGGTATGAGTGAGTGAGGAGATCAAATATGACAGCAAAGATGAAGGAGAGGAGAGGGTGAGAGGACAGCTGATTGCTCATCAGAGGATGCAGAAGTATAAAAAAGCGTAGTGTCACTTTCCCAACCATGCCACATTCACAAAATATTAAAATGATCAAATATACACTAAATAAACAGTGAACTCTCTCTCTTTCTCACAGACTATGT
>NC_055968.1:12592228-12629728 GCF_018492685.1 Alosa sapidissima | reverse complement strand
AGCCAAACAGTGTCTGGCTCAAATGGAGTGTACAAACCTGTGTGTGTGTGAGTGCGTATGTGTGTGTGTGTGTGTGTGTGTTCAAAGATTTGAGCACTGAAGTGAACATTATAAACACTGACAGCGGTCCGGTAAACAGTAAGATGAAGCCATGCATTAACATTGTGTTGCTTTCATTTTGCCGTTGGATTGGTTGTGTACATTGCCTAGCATGGTAGAAAATACTGCATCTGTAGCATTATAGAAAATACAGTGTGTGTGTGTGTGTGTGTGTGTGTGTGTGTGATGATGCCATGACGATGCCATGTTTACCCATAACCACTAGTGCAGAAAGAAAGAATGAATAGCACAAAGCATGCTGTGTTTGATCAGACCTATCTAAGTGTGTAACATACTTCCGTCAGTGTTTGGATCTGTAAATTATGGGTAAGGCTATTTGCACCTAGCCTGGCTAGCGCCACCACTTCTCAATGAGACGTGGTCTGGGAACCAAACGTTAATTTTCTCATATTTGAAAAAAATGCCCAGATCCGTTTATTGGGTGCCACGGATGTCTATCAAATGCGTCTGTGCATAGCTCATCATCGTCTTGCTTTCCCACCTGTTCTGTGATTGGTTCCCTATCTCAGGCGAAAATTTGCTCCATGGTCTCCAGGCTGCCTTAGCAGCGTGAATCAAATCGCGCGCAAGGCAGCATGGGAACACCCAGGCTAATTTGCACCCCTGGTACAATTAGCAGTGTATGCTATTCGTACCCTGGTGCAATTAGAAGTGAATTCTATTCGTACCCCGGTGCACACAGCAATGTGTTCTAGTAATACCCCGTTTGGTACAAATATCAGTGTATGCTATTTGCACCCCTGTGATTTATTCTGGCATATTGATCACACAATGTAATAATAATAAAAAAAACAAGCAACATGTTTTTTTTGTTGTTGCATAACAGGGTGTGAATAGCTCAGCTGTGTAATAGACACTCTGAATAAGGTATGCTGTTTGCATCAATGTATAGTTAGAAGTGGATGCTATTCGTACCCTGGTGTATATAGTACTGTATGCTATTTACACCCTGGTGCATGAACTAGCTAATTGTTGCAATCAAAACCTCCTTTTGAGAACCGATTTCTTGTTCAAATTGCGCGCCTTCTCTCCAGAGACGTTGGTACACATGCATACTCACTCTACCAAAACACATCACACAGGGATTGAACTCCAGTCTCCTGCATGCTATCCCATGTCTGTGACCACTGCACTATCCTCTTCCACAAGGAAGTAGTGTTTGAACGTCATATTCACGAAATTTCTGTTAACTAACAAACTGATGGTTGTATGTGTTCACTGAACCAAGAGTATGAAAATAAAACACAACTTTTCCTTTCACAACTTTACCTTTCAGAATTCTTCACTTTCTGCTGACGAAAAAACGAATGTCCGCCATGTTTTTTGTGCATGTGAGGAACGTCTTTTTGTTGTTATGTCACAGGGTGTGGGGTGGGTCACAATAGCTCAGCTGTGTGGCCAAGGCTATTCGTACCAGGGGTGTAAATAGACACTCCGGTAAATTATTCCCCTGTGTTAAAGGGGTGATAGAATCTAATGAGTTTACCTTGGCATAGTTGAATAATGTTGGTTGGGTAAAATGGGCATAGGCCTACAGGAAACCTTAAAATCCCATTGTCATCTCCTTCATTTGCAAATCTCACAATTTGAAATTGTTAGTGTAAAATGGGCGATTTGCAACTAAGCTGTGGCTGCACCATATTTGGCCCTGAAATTCACATACACATCAGCCAATTTTCTGGGCCGGTGCAAAGCTCACACACCACTTCACGCAGCTAAGCTATAGGACGTATAATGCATAACTCTTGCTACTTGTTAGAAACCAGCCGGGAAGCCGAGAAGCCAGCCGAACTTAGCCCCTCCCACATAATTTTAGGTCAGGAAGTTTGGTCTGGACTTGTTCCGTTGTGGAGCAAATATGCCCGAACCAGAGCAGTTCGGACCAGAAGAACTCCTGAACTGGGGGTCGTTTCTAGAAAAGTTAGCAACGACGCTTTCTAGAAACGAGTCCCTGTTTGGTTCAAAGCTGAAAATGCAACTGTGTTTGACAGAGGACAGGTGTAGATTGCTATTGACACAATATTAGCTTTCAGTATGGTAGGCCTAAGATGTCTTTGTAAATGACGTTTAATTATTCTTTTTAATTAATTAATTAATTATTAATTTTGTTCTCACTAACAAAAAACACTGTTGCTAGAAGGCGGACATTTAGATTTCGCCATCACGTCTGTTGTAGAAGATATTGACAGCACAATAACTTTTAAAAAAATGACCAGAAAACAATGTTAAGGCAGTTGTGGAGAACAAGGATTGTTTGTGTGTTCTTCCTACATGATTCACCCCCTGTATCGGTTGAAACACACCTCATAATCACATCTCAATGGAGCAGTATCAGACTCAAATTCTGACTAGAATTGAGTATGGCAACGTCAGGCTAGGAGTAACCATCACATTGTAGTCAGGTAGAACGTTGTGGAATTTGGGCATAAGTGTGACATAAGGCAGTGGTTTTCAAAGTGGGGGCCGGGGCCGCAAGGGGGGCCGCAAGGGGGTGCCAGGGGGGCCTCAGCAAGTTGGAAGGAAAAATAAAAGCAAAAAAATAAATACATTTGGAAAATTTAAAATATACCTATTACTATGAGGGTTGTTATACAATTCCATTATAATAATGTGAGGCATATCTGAACATTATATTTCCCATGATAATGACTGGGAATAATAGTAGAATTATAGCTCTCATATAGCAGAAAGCCCCAAATACAATTTTTACACACTGTATGCTCCATCGCGAAGTGCTTGTGGCTAAAATAATTATTAGGATTAGCTTAATGTATTTTTATATTTGCCGTAGTATTGTCAATGGGTTTAATAACACATCAAGGGGGTCCTTGGCCAGAACCTAGTGGTATTTGGGGGGCCTTGTCGTGGAAAAGTTTGGGAACCCCTGACATAAGGTACTAACGCAATTGTTTGGCATAAATTGATAGGTAAGGGGGTGTCCTTTCAGAATCTGACGGGTGCCGCTCCGGCACCCTTGAGCATTTTCTTTAAAATGGCATCACCTGCCAAACCCCTTTTTTAATCATATAAAATCATCTAAATAGACAT
The DNA here is from genome assembly GCF_018492685.1 of Alosa sapidissima. Taxonomy (NCBI): domain Eukaryota; kingdom Metazoa; phylum Chordata; class Actinopteri; order Clupeiformes; family Clupeidae; genus Alosa; species Alosa sapidissima. The sequence goes on along the minus strand of NC_055968.1, from coordinate 12,626,560 downwards.
TAACATATAAACCCATCATGTATGGTATCAAATTAAAGCTCTTTTCATACAGAAATCAGCTTTGACCATAATAAAGTAGAAAAATATAGTTTGTGTCCCTCCAGAGAACAAAATACCTTTTGGAAAGTGACCTTTAAGATCAAATTAGGTTCCTTTTTGCTGCATAATAGCTTATACCTCTAAATCGTGTCATGTTTGGTATTAAATTAAATACATTATGGAACTGTCATGTAGCTTAATACATACAGAAATACAATAATTCAATAGTAATTCATTTTAATATGAATTATAGCAAGTCTGATGCACCCTAGTTCACCAACTTGCGGGTTAGCTAGCACATTAGCTTTAATTTCCCTTGAATCAGTCGCTGAATTTCAGACAGCAATGTTGTGTACTTCCCAGGTAGTTAGCACATTAATTATAACTGTCCTTGGATATTCCCCCAGAATTACAGACAACAATATTTTTCATCCTAACATTTTTTAATGCTTTAAAAACAGACACCACAATCCAGGATTGATACAAACTAGATTATGAGGTACTTGCCAGTTAGTCAGCACATTAATGATAATAGTCCTTGAATTTGCCCCCTGAATTACAGAGAAAACGGTAAAGTTGATTACAGGAGGATACAAGGATACAAGTAAGTTTATTGTCACATGCATATAGTTACTGGAAGTAAGAAATGCAGTGAAATTATGTCTGGTGTCAGCCTATTTGTGCATTTATGGGGGGGGTAAAAATTGCAGTAGAAGAGGGGTTTAGTAGATTAAGTGGCAAGGGCTGCATAAGAAAGGTGGGGGAGGATTGGGATGGGGGGGGGGGGGGGGGGTGCACCAACAAGGAGCACCCAAGAGCAACAGGGGCAAGGAAAAACTCCCTTACCAAGGAAGAAACCTTGGGCAGATCCACGGCTCAAGGGGCTAACCCAACTGCCAGGGGTCTTGGTGTGTGTGTTGGGGGGATGACAGGGGAGATGGGATAGTGTGCTGTGTATGTGGGGAGAGGGCAGTGTGCAATATGTGTGTTGGAGAAGCTTTCTGATGAAATAATGTGCTGTGTAGGGAGGGGGGGGGGCAGTGTACTGCAAGTATGATGAAGGGACTTACTATTGCAAGCAGAGTACTGTATGTATGATGTATGTGAGTGATGACAGTGAAGATGTGTGGGCGGGAGGGGAGTGGAGCAGTGACTGTGTGTGTGTGTGTGTGTGTGTAGTATGTGTGTGGGTAGGTGGGGGCAGTGTGCTGTAAGTATGTAGAGGATGTGTGTTGGAGAAGATCCTGAAGACAATGTGCTGTGTATGTAGGGAGGGGGGGGGGCAGTGTGCAGCAAGTATGTAGAGGAGGCTTACTGTAGCAAGCAGTGTGCTGTATGTATGTGAGGTGATGACAGTGATGATGTAAGTGTGTGTGTTTTGTGTGTGTGTGTGTTGGGGATGGGGATGGAGGTGGGGGGCAGAAAGGCTAGGCAATCAAGGACATGGGTAGATAGATGGAGGAGAAATCAAAAATAATAAATAAAAAGTTCTATGGAGATGTGCAAAAGTTGGAGAAAGTCAGATGTGTGTGTGTGTGTTTTGACGTGTGATGAAATAAGAAAATAAATAAAAGGTCCTACCCTTCGGATGATTCAGATATGATGCTAACCTGCGGACCTAATACTGACCTTATACGGACGTATGTGTGAACGACATACACGCACATTACAGAATCTCCGTGTGGTTGTCGAGTGAGGGGTGGGGGCTTGTAGAGTTCACAAGATGCGAGATATGACGCAGAATATATGCGGCCGCTGCCTGTCACAGCTGCTTTTTATTTACAAAGTGTAGCCTATGCATTATGTAGGCTAAAGAAGAGAAATCTATTGTGCATAGCCTAATACTTGAAGTAGGCTAGTCACGTAAGTGCGCACTTGAAATTGACCTAGCCTACAGTATTTGTATGTGTGCTTCAAATAAACACATTTATCTGTTTTCAACGTTATGTACCAGAATTAGCTATAGAACCCCAAATCTGGTTTGCGTTGGAGAGAGCATGCACAAACTTTATGGTAGGCTACCAGCCAATTCAGTAGGCTAACTCAAGACTTCAAGATCATACAACGTTTTTAAGCAACAAACAAAATACTAACATCAATAACAGTGAAGTTGTTCATTTTTTCATGGTTTATTTTTTCCAAAAGCATCCTCTCCCCATGTGTCGCATTTACGTAAGGAGCTTGGAACAAAGTTGGGTTTACTTCGTTTTCATTTTCTCTAGGCATATATGCTCAGCAAATACCAGCGATCTCAGCAGGTCATGAAGGCTATCAATGAACAGAAAACCGTGTTGGCTAACAATTTATTAAATACTCCTGTTATTGTCGTCAACGACGTCGCTGTAGGCTACTGCCTTTTCAGCACCTTCTGCTTATGATGATTCAGTCTTCTGAATTCGTTTGTCCTTGCCATGCACTTGTAGGCTAACGTGTCTCTAACGTTCCCTTTAGGTGTTCTATCAAAATGTTGTATGCCCTCATGGACAGTAGCTCAGTGATGTCTGCATCTTTCCAGGTCGGAGATTTTCTGGACAGCATGCCACTCCATCATAACACTGGCATTTAAGTCAGATCTAACCACATGGACGCACGAAAGAAACGTCACCAACACGCCCTCTCACTAGGTGTGAATTTTAACCGCATGTTCTACTCCTCGTTCAGACACAGCACATTTACATAATGTCCGGAGGAAATACTAGGGGGGGAGTAGTATAAACACCGGGTAAATTCGGACTTCCATATGACCGGTTATGTTGTTCAGATATACGGCCCCACCGTTTAACATCGGCAGAACCTCCGGTCTTACACGTACATGTATGTCTGAAAGCGCTGAATGTGTGCAAAGTCAGTATAGTGTGAGTTCAGAGTTTGGATGGCCTGGGGATAAAAACTTCTCCTGGAGAGGACAGAATCAAGAAAATTATTTTTTCCAGTATTGCAAGGAATAACACAAATCATTTGGAATTACAACAACAAATAACAACAAATGTAAATCAGGTTTATAGCCCAAGTATACTTGCATATACAAGGAATTTGGTCTCTGCATTTATCCCATCCGTGAATTAATGAACACACAGTGAGATGAAGCACACAACGAGCACACATGAGGATGGCGAAGCACACACTAACGCGGAGCAGTGAGGGATCAGGTGCTCAAGGGCACTTCAACCGTGGTTGTGGGCATGGGAGAGCAGTGCTCTTCAACCACTCCCCCCCCCGAACATTTCTCCTACTGGTCGGGATCGAACCGGCAGCCCAAAGCCCTAACCAGTAGGCCACGGCTGCCCAAGTATACTTAGATATACCAGTACGGGAGCATGCCTATGTTCTCACAGCCCTATGTCCCCTAACCCACACCTCAGGCCTAACCCTAACCCTAATAATGTGGGAACATAGAGCTGACCCCACCGATACAAGGAATTTGTGCTCTGCATTTTACCCATTCGGGGGTGTACAACACACCCACACAAACAGTGTACACCCATTCAAACACACACATACCCTAGAGCAGTGAGCATACTAGGAGTATACATACACACCCGGAGGAGTGGGCAGCCCTTGATCCCGCGCCCGGGGAGCTCAAGGGCACCTCATCCAGATGTGGGATGTGGGAACCTCACATGGATGTGGGAGAGCGCTGTGAAGTCACTCCCCCCACCCACATTTTTCCTACCAGTCGGGGATCGAACTGGCCACCCTTCAGTCACAAGTCCGATTCCCTAACCAGTAGGCCATGGATGCCCAAAGTAATTGACATTAATGCTATGGCTGCAAAATTAGACAAATGTTATGATTTGTTGGCTGTTCATGCAGTGTTTGGTTGTGACAGTGTGTCATATCCATATGGCAAAGGGAAAACCTCAGCAATCAATTTGATGCTCAAGAGGAATCTTGATTTGAAGAATTGTACATATGTACTGTAGAAGCTGATGAGCATGAAGGCAGGAATGGATTTCCTTTCTTGCCTCTACTATGGAAAGACTGTTGAAAGCCTCAGTAACTTGAGGTACAGTACATGCTATTCACCTAGAAAAGAGACCCTCCTAAAATAAAGTCTTCCTCCAACAAGAGAATATGCAGTGGAACACATCAAGCGTGCACGGCTGCAAGTCCTTCTGTGGAGAGCTGCTGACAAAAAAACACCTCCAGTGTGTGATGTATCCCTGTTTGGTTGGAAAATAGAGGATGGAATTCCTGTGGCTGTTCATGGCAACACTGACATTGCACCCAAAACAGGTCAACAGCTTGTTGCTTGTGGATGCAAGGCAGTGCCAGCATGCTCCAGGGCCTCTTGCAGCTGTCAGTCAGATGGACTACCATGCACCACCTACTGCCATTGCAAAGGTAGTGAACAGTGTGCAAATAAAAATTTGAAAATGGCTACATTTTCAGTGGAGGATACTGATGACAGCGAAGGAGAAATGTCTGATTAAATGAATGTTTTTTGGAGGAGACATTTGATGTTTGTGATGTGTACAAGGCCAGCCTGGCAACATGTTCTGTATATAGTTGCTTTCAGAATCTGTGAGAAAGTTCTACTTTGTTCCTTATAACTTTGTCTATTTGATTAATTGTGGAGGGTTGATACAATTTGTTGCTCAGCCTACCATTTTAGCGGTGTGACCATACCAGGCTTTACAGTTATTATGTTCTCTGGAGGGACTCAAAATTATTGATTTTTGATTGATTTCTGTTTGAGAAGAGCTTTTATTTGATACCATACATGATGGGTTTATACAGTAATGTGCATCTGGTTATTTTTTATGGTCAAAAAAAGGGGGCGTGGCAAATTATGTAATTTAAAAAAAAATGCTCAAGGGTGCCGGAGCAGCATCCGTCAGATTCTCAGTCTACACCCCCTACACTATCAATTTATGTAAAAAAATTGCATTAGTACCTTATGTCACACCTATCCTGGGGTTCTACCTGACTATTGGTAACTTTTCCGATGTCTGCCAGCTGTCTGGGAAGACTAGACAGCACTTAGCTTAGTAGGTCTAACCCCAGGCAGTCTCAATGGTGACCCGCTAGCATGTTAGCTAAGTTTGTGTTCAGATTGCTAGGGTCCCTAAGCTACTCCCTACCCACTGCACAGAGTGTAAAATTGATCACCCCAGCCATACAGATTCACAAGATGTGTCCAACACATTGTCCATTCAAAACAGTGGAAGGTAGTTAGCTTGCTAACTTGCCAACGTTAGATGGCTCACATGACATTTCAGACGTGTTTTGGGATTACAATAAAGGCCTTTTTAGAATGTGCAGTGTCTGTTTCTCGCTAACTTTCACAAAATCCGGTAAAGTTATGTAGGTTAGCTATGTTCCCCCAGCTAACTTTGTATGCTAAGCTAAGCAAACAAACAAACAAAACTCCTCATGTGGTGTGGAGGACAAAATTATATGCTTTTTTGAGGTAACATGCATATACTGTACATCTGTATTTTGGGGTTACATAGCATATAGTGATTATAAGAGTTTCATATTCCCTCCATCGTGAAAAGAGAGTATAAAGCTAGGGCCACTTTGGTCAACTGAAGTTGATACAGAAGTTTGAAGCAGCATCCAATTCATTACAACCTCTTTTATGAGAGGTCCAGGTTGTTGGACAGCAAAAAGTGCCAAAAAAAGTGCCAGTAGAGAAAACATACAAAAGAACAATATTGACAGTCAGAAACATTTAATTCCAATCACTGAGGGGCTGGTTCTTCCTCAGAATCTGATTCCTTCTGGCTCAATCATGCACAACTCCATGTGTATTGCCATGGGGATATTGCTACTGTAGGCTAAACTGTCTTTAGAGCATAACGTAAGCTAGAACTTGAAGTGAGTAGTCATTGGCTGCAAGGTAATTAATTATTCATGTAGAGATGTGCAGAAAACCAGTATGCTTAATCTGCCGAAATGTACCGGTTTATTTTCCAGCCTAATTATAGGATTTTAACTGAGCTTGTGAAATAACATTTTTTGGACAGACCAAAGTTGTATACCTTTGCGTTAACATCACAGAACAAGGTAAAATGCCCCGTTCATCCATTCCATCACCCCTTTAAGGTGTATGTGTGTGTGTGTGTGTGTGAATATTGTTTGCATGTACAGTCAGAGGTGGAAAAAGTACAAAAATATTGTACTCAAGTAAAAGTACCAATACTTTGATGAAATATTACTCAAGTACAAGTTAAAATACCAATCTGAAAATGTACTCAAGTAAAAGTAAAAAGTAGTCCATTTAAAATGTACTTTAAGTAAAAGTTACTTAGTTACTTTTTTTTTTTGGGGGGGGGGGGGGTACCAGAACAACCAGTTTTACCAGAGACTTTCTAATGAGGAGATACAGCACTCAAAAAATCCTCCATAGTTTAGTATATGTGCTGCCGAAGCGATAGTAATGCATGGGGTTAGTTTGTAACGCCAATATGGCAGTTGTCTACACATATTACAACCCTTCCGCGGCAAAACGTTGACATGTGAATACATTGAGCCAATCATGTGGTGTGCTGTGAAGACATCGTGCCAATCATCTGTTGTGATCTCGCCGCTGGAGCAAGATTGGTGTTGTGAAGCCTTATGCACGCGCATTTCTGCCAAAATAGATGCACGATAAGTGCCCAAAAAGCATTGCAATATGGCCGCTGAGTGGAGGTACTTGCCTAAAAGGATTTTGGTCCTAGCTCGAGTTGCTGCAGCCAGCAGCTAAGGCAGCCGTGTTCATGCTCCCAGTGTGTAGCGCTGTAGTTGCAGCAACTCGAGCTAGGTAAAACCGATTGTTTCAGTTTTGTTCATACCGACAGTACTCGGTGACGTTGAGAAATGGAGATCTATGTGAAAAATCACCAGAGTTCTCCTTTAAGTTTGAGCAGTAGTTGATTTTCAAAGTTAGTTGCACTCATCCTTGGTCGCTTTGCAGTGAACAGTAATCCAGCACAACTGAAAAGCCCCTCACAGGCAGCTGAGGCAGGCAGGCCAATGTTGAGTTGCAGAGAGTTTTTTTTATATTTAGAAACGAGCAGAAGGTTCAGCAGTCGGGCGTCGAACTGGGGGGAAAAGTGTGAAGTATAGGGCCCCAATGTAGGAGAGGGCCCTTGAAAAGTGGAATACGGGGGGCACAACATTTTCACCAGGCATTAGTAATAACTCAGGTAATCCACACATAAAAAATCCAAACAACTCCATAAGTAGAGTCATGTGAAATGAAGTGGAATAACACAGGGAAAAAGTATTGAACACGCTAAGAAAAGGCACTAAGGCAAGGAAAGGAAAGGAACGAGCTGGAATCTGTAAGTAGTTAGAGAGTAGTTTTCCTTTCTATCTGTGCAAATGAATATAATCTTAATATAAAATAATATAAGCTTGGTTAGTAGCCTACATATTGATGGGCTATAAAAAGGTTTTTCATTACCAAGGTGTCACACAAGAAACATTTCATGATGGATAAAAGCAAAAAGCTCTCCCAAGACCTTTGCAACCTTATTGTTGCAAAACATATCAATGAAACGGGTTACAGATGCATTTCAAAACTTCAGAATCTTCCAGTTAGCAGCATGGGAGCCATTATCTGCAAGTGGAAGGAACATCACTGCATCATGCACAGGATCTCCTCGCAATATTTCTGACCAGGGAGTCAGAAGGATAGTCAATTCCAAGAGCCAAAGACCACTCGGAGAAAGCTCCAGAAAGACTCGAAGGCAGCCAATTTAATTAAATTCAATTAAACAGTTCTGGAAGTAAAGATCAGGATTCACAAGAGGGACCCATGGAATCTGTTTAGAACAATGGGCCAAAATCACACCTGATACTGCGACTAATAAGTTTTGTCATAGGAAATGTCTTGATGCTGTCATTACAAACAAAGGCTTTTCCACAAAGTATTGAAGAAATTTCAGTAGGCGTTCAATACTTTTTTCCTGTGTCATTCCACTTTATTACACATATTATTTTTTATATGTGTGTTAATATAATGTGTGGTGAAAATTTTGAATAGACTCACTGGAAGTTTAGGCTAATTATTGAAAAAAAGTCTAAGCGTTCAATACTTATTTCCACCATATATTTATTTTACCTGAATATTTTAACTTCCAAATTAATGTCAAAATGAATGTCATACGAAATGTAAAGTTTGACTGACTGGATGTTTATACAAAACATAGTGAAAACTGTCTAAGGTCACTCTCACTCTCCCTTGCTAAAGAGCTAAATGGTTTAGTCCGCCTGCACGATTCATAAGGTAGTCTATCTTTTGTTTATTTAGTTGAGCATCGCTAGTAGTGGACCGCTAATTGTTGTGCTGCTGGTGCAATGTCTTTATCCAAAAAGTCAGGTTACCAAAAAACAAATGCCAAAACAGGAAAAAGAGAGAAATGGGGGGAAACAACTGCTAATGAACTACTTTCCAAAGAAAGGTGAGCACAAACGTCAAAACACACGAAATCCCATGGTGTTTGCTTGTAGGTTAGGCTACACATGTCATCTGATGCATCTCGTGATCCAGCTCCATCTCAATCACTTTCAGAAAGACATGGCGCCAGCTTGATTCATGTCCTGTTGTAGGCTACATGCTGATCATTATCACTAGGCTAGAGGTTTATTAGCCTAGTGGGCGCGAATTTTTCTCTCTCCCTTTCTTTTTTCTTTAGTCTTAACTTTTTTTTTTTACTCAAGTAATGGATGGGATTTCTGATGTAGTACAATACTTCACTCTTCATTCAAGTAAAATTTAAAATACCGATTTTATAAACTACTTAAAAAATACAAAATACACAGAAAAACTACTCATCAGTAACATGAGTAAATGTATTTCGTTACTTTCCACCTCTGTGGAAATACATGTGTATGGGATGTTGAGTGTATGCACACGTGAGTAGGTGCATGTATGTGAAATTTTGACTGATGACAGTTAGTCTGCCATGACAATTTCGTGAACACAGCATATTGATGCGCACACACACACACACACACACACACACACACACACACACACACACACACACACACACACAGTCCAAACCAGTAACCCCAGCATAAGGGTCAATGGGCTAGGTGTTTGAGCATGAATGTGTATGCCTGCCCATGAACACAAATATTCAGACATGTGCCAGCAATGACTACTACACCTCTCAATACCCTATAAAAGCATGAAGCATATCCAGTTATAGTTCCACACATTACATGCCGATACAGAAACACACACACACACACATGATACACTCCCTGGTGCGTCTATTCTAAGCTGTGGTGGGTGCATAGACGCGTGGTCTGTCTGCTCGCCAGAGGTTCAGGGGTTACCGCCGCTCCCTCGCCGAAGACAGATGAGCTTCTCAAAGAGCCCCGGCGTGAGCTTTCATTTCTCCCCACCCCCGCCCTCCCTCCTGCATCCCTCCCTCCCTCCCTCCCTCCTCTCTCTCCATCCGCCATCCCTTCATCCTGCAGCACCGAGCCACAAATCAATACAAATTACAGCCCCCCTCTAAAGCCATGGATTCTCCTACTCCTGCCTGCGCTCCCCTCTCCTCTTCTCCTCATTCTCCTCTCCTCTTCTCCTCATTCTCCTCTCATCTTCTCCTCATTCCCCTCTCCTCTTCTCCTCTCCTCTTCTCCTCATTCTCCTCTCATCTTCTCCTCATTCTCCTCTCCTCTTCTCCGTCCTCCACACTTCCAACACTGGTACTGGCAGCAACAGTAACACACACACACACACACACACACACACACACACACACACATACACTCATGCAAACAAACACACAAGCACAAGCACATACACACACACACACACACACACACAAGCTTACACAATTAACACACACACACACAAATTAAGCTGTCCTGTGTGTACAGCCTAAAGATAGGAGAACTACCTATTAATCAAACGAAGGGGGTCAGCCAGTTGCCTGGAGGTGAATCTCTGCCCTATCTTTTCCATTATCGCCCTGGGCGGCAGATGAATAAAACATGGGACAAATAACACCCCGGTCGTTGCGCTGATTACTACGCATTGGGATAGCCCTCCATTCCTACGCACAAAACCACGCCAAGCTGTCACTGCTCGCACGCCGTACTAGCCAGAGGCATGGCACAGTCCTCACTGCTGCCATGCAAGACAAACACAGTCAAGTTTGTGTTTTTTTTCCTCCCGTGCAGAGATTTAATTACTTTCACACACATGGTTTCGGTTGCGTATCAGGCACCACAGGCATACATCTTTATACATACAGTACACACCGGACCGCACTGTGTGTGTGTGTGTCAAATACATGTACTGATACCTCATGCACAGAGAAAAGGGAATATTTTGTAACGACCCTGCCAAAGTCCAGCTAAAATAACAGATGCCCAAAAGATATTGGCTGAATTTCTTAGTATCTAGGAAAAAGAAAGCATTGCTCATTTATGAACGTGGTACGCTCCTATACATTTGTTGGTACACATATTTGTTGAGTGCTGTGAATAGGAACTTTGGCAGAGATGGGTGGGGCTGGCAGTAAATTGAGATCATGAGGGAGAGGGTAGCACAAGAGAGAGGGCCTGGGAAAGCAAGTGGAACCAGACAATACCGGCGGAATTGGTCCTCAGCTTCTCCCTTTCAGAGGACATCAAAGACCTGCCGAGGAGCGTGAAAGTCCGCACACAAAGACAGCCACTCCATCCATCGAGGAGTGTGAGAATGGTTCATTGTTGAGTAAGTGTGTAAGTGTTCAAGTTTGGAGTGTGTGTGTGTGTGTGTGTGCATGTGTATCCAGTGAGTGGACCCCCATTGCTTACCCCTTGCATGACTTCCTTTCAGTTCCACAGTGTTCACTGTTCTACTCACCAGCTCTTCCCCATATGACACACATCAAAACTCACACAACCATCAGATCATCCTGCAACCAAAAGGACCGTCTCGCTCATCCATCAAAACTCATATAGCCATCAGATCATCCTGCAACCAAAAGGACTGTCTAGTTCACCCGTCCAAACTCACATAGCCATTAGATGACCCTACAACCAAAAGGACGATCTCATTTGAACCATTCGAGAGCAGTTTCACCTTAGCTCTCAAATCCTCTCCTCTCTGATACCTCTCCCATGTGGATGGTGTGAGCGGGGGGTTTAGGTCACCGTGAAGGAGGTTCACATCATTGCCCTTCCATCTCCTCTCTCCCTCTCTCCTCAATCCACCTGTCTCCCTCTCCCAATCCCACCATTTTGTACACAGAATACATTGATCCTCCCCTCTCTAAAGTAAAGGTTATAGTTCTTACACTTCTGTATTACCTGTATCATTCTGCGTACTGTAAATATACCTCTCTCTTTTTCTCACTACACACACACACACACACACACATTGATCTTGCAACTTTTTGGGTGTTTGCTGTGATAAGGTGAGAATGTGCAATTAAAGGAGGTGTGCGCAGTTTGTATAGCTTTGTACTGGGGGGGGGGGGGGGGGGGGGGTTGGGGGGCATTTTGAAACAAAGCGTTGAACTCACAGCTGATAAATCACGGATGCCACTCTTACAGTAAATATTTGCATGGGCTAATTGGGATCATTAATGTTTGAGGCTGCCGCACAAAGGCGTTTAGGCAGTGCGTCGAGTGACTGGTTAAGTACACACTCTTATGTGTACTCAGAGCATGGGCATTATGAGTGTGTGGGGAGCAGACGGATGTCTGTGTGATGTGATGTGATGTGTGTGTGTGTGTGAGAGAGAGGAAATAGCAGTGTGACAGTTGGCACACGGGCACACACATACACACACACACTCACAGTGTCTTAGTGCTCTAATTGGCCATGCTTTAATAACCCTGTGGAGCGCCTGTTGTGCTGAGCCTAGTTCCCATCTCCTCTCCTGACAGGGTGCAATGTGAGGATATTACTCCAGAAACACAGTCATTAAAGTGTACACACACACACACTGCATAATGATGAGATGACAGGAGCTGAATGTGCAAGTGAAGGTGATTAATTACCTTCTCAAATTCCCCCAGTGGTGCTGTGGTGTTTGGTGTTGTTGATTTGACTACTACCTGTTCATCCAAACATCCCAACAGCTTCACACAACATGCACAAACAATCTCCCTCTCTTTCTGTCTCTCTCATAGATACATGACTCTAATAATGCTGTCTGTTTCACAAACACAGACAAAAGTAGCGTGTGCCCATCCAAAAATAGGTGCTGGATGCAAAAGTAAAGCTGTAAAAATCCCAAGGAATATCCGCACACTAGCTCCCCCTTTTTTTCTTCTGTTTATTAGAGTTTACACCATAAGTTACATTTTGAGCCTCAGCTCTTCATCAGACACATACATACCTGCACACACACAAAATATCTCCCTTACACTCCATGCTTTCCTCTTTCAGCCACACACAGACTCTCTCTCTCTCACACACACAATTATTTGTCTTTCAATGTCTCTCTTACACACTCACATACTCGCACAAAACATCTCTCTCTCTCTCTCTCTCTCTCTCTCTCACACACACACTCCCAACCCTAGCCTCCTCTCAATAACTCCATCTGGCCTCATGCTGCTGTTCTCCTCAGGGAGCTGTCATGTGAAGTGAGTTTAGGTTAAGTTGCTGGTTATTTTTAATGATGTCTGAGTGACACTTCCTCTCTCCTCTCCTGCCTTGCGCCTCCTCGTTCGTGCCTCCCCTGCAGGGGCAATAACTCCAGCTGCCCCAGCTCTACCCCTGACACCTCATCAAGCCAAAGAAATAACACACACACACACAGATAGGGAGTGGGAAGAGTGTGTGTATGAAAAATAGATGGATGTATGAGGTATGTTTTTGACAACTGTGTAAGTTATTCTTTATCAATAGTAATTCTGCAAAAATGGGACTGAAATTAATTATTGACAGATGAGCTGTTTCTGTGTCTGAGTGTGTGTGTGTGTGTGCATGTGTGTGTGAGTATTTGAGGACAGGTGGTGATTCTCCATACAGCTATATAAATGGAGGTGTAGAGAAAGAGAGAGTTTGAGAGAGAGAAACCAGCTCGACTCCCACCCTGTTGCTATGGTTCAGGCAGTTCCTATCTCAGGCACAGATCTAATCTGACTACCCCCAAACATGTCACTCTGAGTCAGCCCACACCCCCACTCCCCTCCCCTCTCCTACCCCACACTCTCCTCCAGAGGCTAGGTGTATTGATAAACAGTGAGGTTGGCTGGGGTCATTGCGCGTGATTCAGTGCTGGGGAAACACCACCAGATGTTGAATGACCTCGGAGCCTGGGAGCTCCCGGTTCCACATTCCGCCGAGGCCTCGTCCGTATGTTCCGCCGCTCCGAGCAGTGGTTCCTTGGCGGACCACGGCACATGATGGATTAAAGTGATGGATTGCGTCTCACCTGGCCCGCCATGTCCAAAGCAGGTGCTGATTGAAAGGTTAGACAACACAAACCAGCACGCCGGCATGCCTGCCTCCCTACCCGCCTGCTGGCAAGAGCTCGCTCGCCATTGGGGATAACACACAGACGAAACTGGTGCTTTCTTAACAATAAAGCAGGGAAGTCCTATGTGGTATAGTGAAGGCTGTGATTTATATGTCCCTAGCAGCCTGGCTTGTATAAAAACTAGATTTGGAATGTTTTGTGTATGTGTGTGTGTGTGTGCATATTGCTCCCAGTCTGACTGTAGCCTCAACCAAGCTCAATAATTCACCAGATTCTTTTCTCGTTTTTTCTTCTTTTCATCTTATTTTCCTCACCTTCCTCCTTCCTTCCTTCCTTCGCTCTCAGACAAACAGAATTCTCTCCAGCAGAGCTGCCCGAGCTTACGGATCACTAGCTTTGATTCTGGTGATGCCTGGCAAAGAGGGAGAGAGCTCAAGGTAGACAGGCCTGCTGAGTTCCAGAGGGTTCCCTGCAGCACCCGTCTCTCCAAACAAGCAAAGACGTAGACAGAGGTGGGAAAAATAGATTAGCGCGAATGGCTAAGTTTGGATGCTGCTCACTGGACAGGCACTATAGCATTATCCTTTACAAATTAGCCAATGCACTTAAAATAACTCTGCTAAAACAAAGTCTACATTGCAACAAGGTAAAAGACATGAGACATGTATACTTACATGTCAATGTCATGCATATGCACAGATTCTACAATGCATGTCATAAAAGAAAAGAAAGAATTGCACATCATAAAGACACACTGGAAATACCTTATAACCTGATCAAGGACACGGGGGAATATGCACATGTGAATGAATTAGTTTTGATATGAAGTCGCTCTAGGACGAGGGTCAAGGTCAAACTGGATGAGTGTTTGTCTGATTGGCACAAGCACAAGGGGAATGCCATAGAACAGGGGTTCTCAAAGTTTTGATTGGTGAGGGCCAATTCAGGAACCCAACATTGAACTGAGGGCCGCCAAAGGGGCGGGGGGAGAAAAAAAAAACCTGGAAAATAAATCCTATTTGTAATCATTTTAATGACCAGGTTGCATCTCTACAGTTTATATGTATTGCATTGAACACATTTTAATTCATAACTGAGGCTAAACCTGGCAAAACTTGTGAAATTGCAATGCACACAAAATCCCTGGGGTTCTCTACCCTCAACAGACTAATGTGGGATATAACAGTCCTGTGTGCAGTCCATTTCAAGTACAAGCTTACCAGTATTTAGAACAAACAGCCTCAGTGTACCTTGCTTCTTATCCGCATAGGCCTTATTCAGGGCCAATTCCAGCTACCAAAGCACCACAGGAAAACCTGACGGCCACGAAATACCACTAAACGGAGATTCATTCTTTTCAAAGCACACAGTACAGTTGTACAGTTTTACAGATGTTATCGCGGGCCGCCAGAAATGTTTCCGCGGGCCGCCATTGGCCCCCGGGCCGCACTTTGAGAACCTATGCCATAGAACAATGATTCCAATAAACACAATGGAGCAACACAGAGCAATGTGATTATGTGCAGAAAAAAAACCTTTTAGATTTGGAGAGAGAAAACATAAAAGGGTAAAAGCCTTATCTAATTTCACACACACTGAGCTAAATTTAAT
This sequence comes from Alosa sapidissima, assembly GCF_018492685.1. Classification (NCBI taxonomy): domain Eukaryota; kingdom Metazoa; phylum Chordata; class Actinopteri; order Clupeiformes; family Clupeidae; genus Alosa; species Alosa sapidissima. Next base: position 12,611,534 of record NC_055968.1, on the reverse strand, counting down.
TCCAACAAAAAAGAGTGAGTTTGAGGTGGCATGTGCGTGTGTGTGTGTGTGTGTGTGTATGTGTGTGTGTTGTCGTACTCTATGCATGGGATGCAAACAATAACTGGTAAATGAAACTCACTGATGTGTGTCCAGAGTGGAATGAGGGGGGACTATATATGTACATTTCTCTGTTTGCGCAGGGCAAACATTTATTCAGCTTGGAGAGCCTCTCTGTTGGTTGGGTACATTTTAATGAAGAGTCAACAAGCTATACGTTGAAGTGTGCATCAACACATGTTTTTGTTTATGACTTAATAAAGCAATATATTTGTGTGTGTGTGTGTGTGTGTGTGTGTGTGTGTGTGTGAAAAAGAGAGAGAAAGAGTGAGAGAGTGTGTCTGTGTGTGTGTGTCTGTGTGTGTGTGTGTGTGTTTATGTAGCTGCGAGTATTTGGCTCAAGCATTTGTGTCATGTCTCATTGAATCAACACTGGCCCTGCATCGGGCCCCGTAGTGCCAAAGGAAAAAGCTGGTGATTGTTACCCCCGATTTTTCCCTTCCCTGCAAAATACATGCTGCACAAAATGTTGCTGTGAGACAAAATAAGGCCGTCAGACTGGGGAAGACAAATGAGCAGAGCGCCATCAGAAATCCAGGCCACAGCTTCCCATTTACTCTCATGGGTGAGCTAATGCCGAGTACATTTGTGCACCGCGCGATATGACAGCACGCTTTCTCTTTACTGCTGCCGAGGAATACAAATAACAAACAAGATTGTCTACACTATATGTGCAGACAGGGCCTTTGTACGTACAGCAGAACAATAAAATGAAAAAAGAAACACCTAATTTCTAACACAGTGGCTACAATATGTCATTATGCTAGCTTCATCTCAAGGACTAGTGCGGCGAATGCATAATAAACATGACACAATGAGAAAGGGAGGAGTCTCTATGAGTCTATAGAAATACCTAAATGCCTCTTAAAAATGGGTGTATGAAAGCTCTATATATCTTTACGGACTGGATGAATGGATGTACTGATATCCAGATACACTTGTCCCTCAACATATCCAAAGTGATATACAATAAAGTGCTACATATTATGGGGGACCTACAGTATACCTACCAACAGTAAGGTGTAGCACTTATCAGACTCTCTTTATATCTTTCACACACACTACGATACACTAGGATGTAACATTTGTTCACTGTTAGCTGGCCTACCTACTTGCGTAGTGAGGCCATTACAGATGATTCAGAACGCTGCAGCGCATCAGCCAAGGAAGACATGTGTAACTCCTCTGTTAGTTACTCTTCATTGGCTTCCTATGGCAGCCAGAATTACATTCAGAACCCTCACTCTGGCCTGTAGGACACTTGCTGGATCTGCAGCTTGCTAGTCTGACGAGCCAGACCCACATTAAAATGTAGGGTCTGGGCACTCACCATTCACAGTGCTCAGTCTGAGGGGCGGGATAATCAGTTGTCTTTCAAATTCCCTTTGCACACAATAGGACAGCGCTGAGTCCCATGCGTGTTCCCACCAGCAGAGCTAGTTGGCTAGTTCAAACTTTTGCCAACTTAAAACAAGCTTAACTCGTGTCACACTGTTGGCCAACAGCAACATCCATCTTCTTTGTTTTCAAGTAGCAGGGAATTCAAGCCAAACCATTGCAACTCTGCCATCAATCATTAGGTTAAGCCCGCCTAACGACTCTATACACGATTTGATTGGCATGGTAGAAGTTTAATTTTTCGAGCTCACAAGCCAACGGAGAGTTGCTAGACTAGCCCTGGAAGCAAATGTAATTTGCTGCCGCTAGGGTACGTCTAGATTTCTAGGCTAGCAGCTTGCTATTTGAATTCCATGATCTAGCTCTATGCCCCCTTTCGCCCACTGCAGTCCTCTGATGAGTGTCTGCTGCGTTGACCATCCATTAATGCTAAGAGGTCACAGTCAAACATGTTTCTCAGTGATACCTTGTTGGTGGAGTTACGTGAGCATCACCCAGGCTGGCCTCTAGTGGCCACCATTTTAGAAGCAACTCCGACTCACAGCAGACCACGACCTGTGCCCTGGTGTGGACAACAGACACCAGAGAAAATTATTTCACTGTCGACTATGCTTATGCTTATTTATTCATAAAACAGATTATTTTATCCAAAGCAGCTTTCAGCAGTAAAAACTTCAAGCATGGAAACAATGTGTTGTTGCACAACTCTGATGCTTCTTGTGTCAGACTGAAATTGTGGTGATTTCTACGCCATGACCCTGATGAAGGGGTGAAAATGGTCAAAACGTCAGGCTGGGTATGGAACCTATTGGACTTGGTCCTTCTGTACCATTACATTTACAGTAACAGGGGGACTGTGTGTCCAGTTTCAGTATAGGACACAAGGATCAGTAGCTCTGGCACGCTGAGCTGATGGCGCCATTATGAGTGCTTAAGACCCGGCAATCGCTCGTGTCCCGGACCACGCTCCCGTGTCACCGTTCTGACACGCTCTCCTTCTCCGCGGCTCGATAAACCAATAACTCAATGTGCTGCGGATGGCAGCAGGCTCTGATACAACCCCCCCTTCCCCCCACCACACCCCACCCCCACCTCCCTCCCCCTCACCCCTCTACCCTTCCCAAAATAAATCAATGGTGGCCTCTCACAGACAAACAGGCCTCCAGGGAGGTGGATTACAGCAGGTTTATATTTGTATTAGGTGTGTATCGCCGTGGCCCCCCTTCAAGCGCCATATCAGTTATCGGCTAAATCCCTCCTGCTTTCCCCAATTGAACCACCTTTTGATTTCGAGTCATTTGTTTTGAGCGAACAGAGGTTTTGTGGGACGCGGCGGCTCCTAATGTTGGACATGTATGTGTGTGTGTGTGTGTGTGTGTGTGTGTGTGTGTGTGTGTTGAGGGGAGGGGGTGGTTGAAGTGCGAGAGAGGCTATGGGCTCGAAAAACTCCTTTTCCCCTCTGGCTAACAAACAAGAGAGTGTCACTAAGCGGCGGTGAGAGCACACATCACGAGGGCCGCATTGGTTGCACTGTGAGCGCAAGAGTGACAGGAATTAGAATGAACTCGCTGGCACTGAAAACAATAACAAAGAGGTTTCATTACAGCCCCCAACAGAAGGCAGAATGGAGAAGCTAACCCAGTTATGGTGGACCCCCACACTTTCCTCTTAGTGCACTCACACACAGAAACACACACACACACACACACACACACACACACACACTCCATATACAGTACATAGAAACACAGACACACACGCTGTCTCACATGTACACATACACACACATATGTATACAGTACATACACACTATACACACTAACTAAAACAAGCATGTAAAAGGAGAAGCATGCAGTGAAGTGAGATGAGGTGGGCAGGGAGGAAGGGAAGCATCAGCATGCTGTATGTCGTCTCAGTTTTGCTGAACGTGGTGGAGCCTCCGTTCCACAGTAATTGAACATTTCACATTGCAAAAGTTCTCTTGACACGCCGGAGATAAGAGAAGAACAAATGATTGTTTACGTTGGCATTTTCCCCTCCATTTCACTGGATCCAAAAGGGCTTCAGGCACACATGAACATATGCATTCACACTCACATAAACACACACAAACACAGACAGACACGCACTCACATTAACACACGCAAACATACTCACATAAACACACACACATTATGCACACACACACACTCACACAGGTACAGAGACCCCAAAATACACACATACATACTTTGAAGAGAGCTATACCACTGGCAAGGTCTACTGAGCTAAGCACAGCACCAGGGTCAGCAGCTCAGGAGAGAATACATTCAGTGAAGTCCTCCCTCTCCTACCTACCCATATCAATCACCCAATTATAGATACACACGAGGGCAGAAATCAATCCCAGGCTCGCACATTATTTACACAGCCCATGAACCCATGCATCTGAGCTAACCACAGCTCAAGGTAGGGTAGTCGTGAAATCCCACAGGAAAGGCTTTAATGGAAAGGGAATAATGTATGTGGTACGGGCATCGTCCATGCACGGCATTCGTTGTTACAACTTGCAACCTGTTCCTAAACAACCGTAACGGCTAAGCGTGTGTCCACCTGAAGGTGGAAGGCCATGAGAATGGCCGTTATGAAATCAATATTAACTATGGAGGAACAACATCTCTCTCTCTTCCCCCCCTCTCTCTCTCTTCTTTCTTCCTCTCTTCCAGCTGCTCTGTGCTTTTAACAACCACTGGCAGCACAACAACCCTGTCAATACTGATTTGAATGTCCATTTTCCATTACATGGAACACACAGATACACACACAGAGATCATAAATATCTACTCCAAATACCAGTAGATCCACCGCAAAGCAGTACATGATATGGCCGCCGCATGTTCCCTGCATCCCTGCATGTTCTCCGCGTTGTAATAAAGGGAAGACAAATGTCAGAGGGTCATGCTACTCCGTGCACACGCTGTTCATAAGGGTCCCTAAGCCTCCCGCTCTGGCTTTTAATACCACAGAGTAAGGGCACCATGTGTCAATAAGATGGAGCCTGAATCCTGTTTCACAGAAAGCCTCTGAGATGGAGGGATGTCTCTCAGACTCCCTAAAGACTCAGGGAAAGTCATATTGGATTCAGGAAACATTTGCATTGCATTTAACCATGATGACTTATGTAGAGACACGGTGTATGTTTTTTTTTATATTCATACGCATGGAACACTGCTATTCTTTATGGAGTCAAATGCTCAGTGGGTGCAGAATGAGGCTCATTCAGTGTGATGGATATGGCAGCGCCCCTTATGGAATGACTTCTCTTTAGCCACCATCCACGGCTAGGATAGCAAATGAGTGTGGAGTAATAATTAATCAGCCTTGGAAAAAAAATTGCTTAAACTAGACTGACGAAAGTACACTTTAAAAAGATGAAGTAGTTGCTCTTACAAAGAAAATTGGTGGAAAAAAAAGTGGAAGAACAACGGGAGTTAGAGAGACATGTGCAAGAACGAACAATGTGGGTGATTATTCGCGCGTGATTGCATTTCAAAGCACCGACTCCATGTTTACTCTCTACCTGCAGCTCATTAGCGACAATCAAGCTTTTCTTTTCTTCCTTTTCATTAGTGTAGGCTACACCACCCTGTCACATGCTGAAAACCTTATAAATGAGGTATGGATGATGTTTTGTAGTGAAACATAACTGCAGGGTTGTCTGTGAAGGATCATAGGACAATAGTTGTCCAGAATGGAACTACAGTACACTCCCTCAGTTGTTTTGTTCATTTTGCTTTTCTTATGTTTTCTCGGTAAGTTCTTTAGTTTGAGGTTGCAAATTGGGGTAGTTTATCTGCTATGTTTCGCGTTTTGTTTTCTTTTAAATTGCTCTATGTTCCGGTGCATTTGGAGTGCGCTTTCAAACACTCAGTGACATTAATGGTCCGATCAGGCCAAAAATGACTAAAAACAAAGCCTGTTTGTCTGCAATTAGATAGCACGCTATTGAGAGTACTGACACTAATGGAGAGTCGGGGTATCTCCCGAGAGCCGCATTAGCCCCGAACGCTATCGGAGACAGCTGCATTTAGTGAGATACATTCGGGTAATAACAAGGCTAAAGGACTCAACGTGCTAACATAACTCGACAAAAATAAACAAGTTGAGCTCATTTGCGCACAGCGGCGCTGAGTAACTTTACCCACAGGAGGTTGGGCAGAGGGTTGCGATTCAACAAGTAAATTAAGTGTCAATGAAAGTTTGTGTTTTTTTTTAAATTATTTCCTTTTCACGCTTAAAATGGATCCAGTGGAGTAAAATGCGAAGATAAACAGCTAGCTGGGTAGCGGGGTATGGTGGGGAGAGGTGCATATGTTTGGAACTGAAGGAGGGCTTTACCTTCTTGAAGAGGGAACAGATGTAGTCGTTCCCCATGGAGCTAAATAATGAGAATAGAAAAGAGAAAGGGGGGGGGGGGGGATAGGGTGGGTGGGTGTAGGTGATCCTGTCTTTGATTTGTGTGTGTGTGTGTGTGTAACAGAGAGAGCTCAATCAGAAGCACCACATGAGTCCCTGGTCTGACAAAAAAATAAGCCTCAGTGATGTCATTATTATATAGCAAGCATTGAGTACACCCTGCAAGCTGGTTGGATGGTGCTTGTTATTAGCCTGGGGAAAGTTAAACACAGACAGACATAAACACTTCATGTAACTCCTCAGTGCAGACACACACACACACACACACAAAAGGAGAGATAGAGTGTATGTGTGAGAAAGAGAGAAAGATATAGAGAGAGATGCAAATTATTTGTGAGTCATAATTTTACAAACAGAAATCATCTAGCTGATTAGTTATTGTTCCGGATAACCTCAAGACTGTTTGGTTTTCCATTCACACAGGGGAAGGTGTATTATATTATATTGAACAGAAATCAATGGAAAAGCAATGCTGCAATCAGAACACTAACATAACCTGTGACCTGACTTTCAAAAAATATCTCCAAAGGTTCTTTGTTATCTCTCGGATACATAAAGAAAAAGGTTTCACCTGCATTTGATCTACTGTGAGCTGAAATGAGAAGAGACAGAGTTTGTGTAGGTGTATGTCTGTGTGTGTGGATAGAGAGGAGTTTTATGAAAGACAGAAATTGGACTGATGTACAATAAGGCTAACCAGCAGGTGTCCTTAATAGTTAAAAGTTAGACCTGTCCACTGTCCTCTCCAGCTGTTTCTATCTATCCTTACCAGCTTTTCCCTCTCTTTGTAAACCATTCTTATTCTCTCATATCATCCTCTCCCTTTTCACTCATTCCTAATCTCTCTCTTCATCTCTGCCTTTCTCTCTGTCTCTCTCTCTCTCTCTCAGTTCTCACTCACCTTTCCTCTCTGTATCTCTCCCTACTGCTCTCTCTTCCTCATCTCTCTCTGTCACCCGGGCTACACAGGGTCAACTGAAACGTTCCGTTCATGTAGCATAAAAATAGTAGACTAGAAAATAGTAATTAGAAGACTGGTCTAATTTTTTGATTGTTTCTGGTGTAGCCAGTTCCATTCATTATAGTGGAAGCTAATTGTTGCAGCAGACGCTACATTAACCCTTAAAGGAGTACAGTCACACCGGTGTGACGGGAATGTTGGGAAATGAACATTCTAAAGAATATCTGGGTTCATTGAATTCAACATAGAATTTTAGAACCTTCAATTGTTGCGGAACTTAGAATGTTCAAAAACCTACACCTTTAAGGGTTAACGGAACGCTTCAGTTACGTGCCCGCTGTAGCCTCCCTGTTTTTCTCTCTTTCTCTCTCTCTCTCTGCTCCTGATGATCTCCCTCTCAGGTAGCTCTCCATTGGTCTCCCTCTTGTCTGGCAGCTGTGTCAACTCTTGGCAGGGTGGCACGCTGGCACCACTGTGCCCAGCAGGGCAGAAGGAGCTCAATCAGCTCTGCAGCACGCAGACACTCTCCTCTCTTACCCCTTTCATCCCCTCCATGGTGCTCCCCTCTCTTCTCCTCCTCTCCTCCCCACACCATCACTCTCACCTCCTCTCCTCTACTCCCCTCTCATCTCCTCTTTTCCTCCCCACACCATCACTCTCACCTCATCTCCTCCATGGATGGATTATGAACTTTCGGGCCCCTGGGCCCAGATGTATTAAGGGCCCGCACTAATTGTCACATTTGTGGGAGTGGGGGTTTGGGGGTCCCAAATTTTTTTAATTTGTTTGATGTGATTTCCTGTATTCTGGTGCATTTTGGGGATGGCCAATACTAAATTCAATCAGATTCATAGCCTACATCCTGATTTGTTGATATTTAGGCAATGATTCCATGCAAAGGCTTGGGCTTTAGGGCCCCCTGACCCCTTGGGCCCGGTAGGCCTGTGCAGTAATCCATCCCTGATCTCCTCTACTCCCCTCTCCTCTCCTCCTCTCCATGGCCCTCTTTTGCTCTCCTGTCTCCCCCTACACTGCCCCTCACCATTCTTACCAGAGTGCCAAACACCATCAAGGCTCCAATTGAAAAAGAAAAAAGAGAAGCCTGAGCAGTGAGAGAGTGAGACTCACAGAGACCTGAGCCCCTTGCAGCCCTCCATGGGGGTGATGGGCATGATCCTACCCCTGCCCTGCCCCACTGTGACATTGAGCTTCAGCATTGGCTCCAGCTCCTGAGTGATGGCTTAGCGCCTCCTCTCTCAATCTCAAACCATGGAGCTCCCCAGACGACCCGCCATGGGGGCCTCTTGTTTATGCTGAAACGAGCACAGCACCTTTCCATCTGTCACGCTTTACACACACACACACACACACACACACACACACACACACACACATGTATCCATATATCTAGGAGTGCATGTGGCAAGGCATATAAAACAAAAGCATGCCAATACCGCTGCCCGTCCGAGCCAAATTAAATCTGAAAAAGCTATTACATTACCGGCACAGTGGCTTATTTATTTCCAGGAGCCCAGACTGTGTGAACGTGTCGTCGGTATAAATGAGACCCAAAGGCACTGAATTATTCCACAATAAAAAATAACAACAACAATAGCAACAACGCTGGGGCCTGAGCAGCAAGCCAGCAGATAGTGACAACAGGAAGAGTGCAGAGCATCTGGAGCCCTTAATGAGCATAGAGAAACAGAGAAGGGAGAGAGAGAGAGGGAGGAAAGGAGGAGAGGAGAGAGATATGGCGTGACACATGAGAGGAATGGAAAGATCCAGAGAGAGGGAGAGAGAGAGAGAGGAAGAGAAGTGGAGGGCAAATGGGCCAAAAACAGGGGGCTGAGGAGATATGGAAAGTCGACCCATTTCAAGTCCCCCGATCAACAAGCTAAAACTGAGCACAAGTGACGCTCTCCCACGCTGCGTTTTGAATGTGTGTGCTAAATGCTCTGGTCAGCTGGCATTTGCAGCCTAGCGTATCAGCCCACACTTCCATCAGAGCGGCAGAATGTGGCCATGCAGCCCGTCCTCCTCCTCCCTGTTAGAGCTGGACCGCACCACACTGACATTTCCCTCGTTAAGGGCCGCCGGGGCCGGTCGCCTCATTAAAGGTTATCTGTTAATTACTGTGACAATGTGTGTGCTCTTTGTGTGTGTGTGTTCTGTGAGTGTATGTGCTCTGCTATGTGTGTGGTGTGTGTGTGTGTGACCATAGCGGGAGCAGAAGCCGCAATGGTGTAGGAGAGGACTTCTTATCACATCGAGGTTAACCTTTTCAAAGCACTCCCACTCGACCCTTCGTGACCTCCTCTTCCTCAACGCCGTGTCACAACACCCTCATTACCCAGACTCCCCCGCTCTCTTCCTCCCCCTATGCAAATGGTAGAGCTTGTGCTATCAGTTCGGTGCCCAGACGGCGGCTGTGAAAAGGTTCAGTCTCTCGAGGATCGTTCCCCTAAGGCCACAGTCACATTTGTTTAAGGGCCCACCTCCGCTGTCTGGCTCCGGCCAGACACAGGCCTGACCTCACATTGGCAAGCCCTATACTCATCTTTGAGTGCCGCGGGTCTAGACCGACGAAAAATAATGCTATTGTTGCTGAGCAGGAAGAATAGAATAATTTGCTCCTTTAACACGTGCTTATTGATCCTGGCAGTTTTTCACATTTAGGGTAGTGTTTGACTAGTGAACACCATAGTGGTTGTTACGCTAGTCGCCTGCTTAGTCCATCCAGTGTATTCTAGAGATGTTGTTAGAGTTTGTAGGTACAGTGAGACTCTCTGGCCTGCCTCCTAATGTTCTAATGGTACGATTTTATATAACACCCATAGGCATTCTCTAGAGCCCCATTGCTCAACAAGAAAACTTCTAGATGTAAAATCTTAAAATGTATAAATCTTGTGATGTAATGAGTTAGTTTCAAGATCAGTGTCAGTTTACACAGTTTTGTGGATTTAAGTGGGCTACACACAGCCTTTTTTTTTATAAAAAATAACATTTCATGCTTCTTTTATAAGAAAGAAATGTCAAATATTGCTTTTTAATCACAGACATCAATGGATGGTTGAAGTACACCACCACCAGCAATATAAATGGAACAGGCAATTAATAAAATTCTACTGGACTGGTTTTAAATCAAGCAATTCGTCCGAACCGTTTGTGATATTTCAAACACACTTATTCCTAAGGTTACACATGGTGCTGACGAAATCCCAGTGAAATACTATTCATTGCACTTGGGTAAAAATCCTGGTTGCACCGCTTCAAATCAGCACAGCCTCTTCCTGGATCCAGCCTGCCTTGTTCTCACTTCCCTGGAAGTTCACCTTAAAAGAGAGGCCCTGAGGCGACTCCAAGGAAAAGGCCCACCCGTTCACTCCATCACTCCAATTGTACTCCAGAAATTTATTTAGTTCCACAAAGGAGGACCTGCTTCAACTGCTGGTCCCTCATAGTGTTCAAAAGACACAAAGGGAAATGCGGAGGGATCGGCCAAGGTCATGGCTAAATGTTCTCACTTTCGGGTAAATTATATCATAATGTGTTCATATGAATAAGAAGAGAGTATTTTTTCATTCTTTTCTGGCACCGGGTCAGGATTCTGTTTTGCACCTTGTTCACATCTTCATGGCTTTTTAATGGCCGTGCTCAGGAAGAGGTGTGAAAAGACGAGGAAAAGGAAGGAAGGAAAAAGTGGTGAAACATAAGAAAGAGACGGACGAGTGAGAGGAAGAAATTATAAGAGAAGAAGAGGGGAAAGCATGTTCCATAAAGACGGGTTAATAGAAGGAAGTGTGTGTGTGTGTGTGTAGCTGGGAAGGGGAGGGGGGGTTAGGCAGCTCAACTCCCTCGACTGTGTTGGCTCTCTGCGCACCGAGCTGATGTGACTCCTGGGGGAAGGGGGAGTCTGGCCTTCCTCCAAATCAGCCTCAAGGAGGTGAAACTGCGGATCTGATGGAGAAAGGAGGAGAGGGGAAGAACAGAGGATGCAGAGAGGAGAACAACAGAGAGGTGAGAGAGAGAGAGAGAGAGAGAGAGAGCAGGCAGGGAGTGCGAACAGAGCACTGCAGCAGTTTGATCCATGTCGGCACGGGTGACTGCTGAGGCAGCAGAAAGCAGACATATTTACAGATCAGTCACAGCTAATGTACTCCACACCATTAAATGCCACGGAAGCCAAAAGAGCTGCCCGTTCCACACCACACCACCCAGCGCTCACCGCCCCCGAGACCTGCCCAAACAACACAACACACCGCCTCCCATCATACATCAGCAGCAATGTAAATAAGTGTGTCCAGGGACTCAGCTGAACAGCAACACACACACACACACACACAGCATACAGATTAGATCTATTATATAAGCTGAGGGGCAAATGAACTGAGAAAGGCCCCTGCTGGCATTCTGTAATGTATTCTATTGTGCTCAAGGTTAGCGAGGTATGATACCATTGGGTGGTGGGGGGTGTTCTCCTTGTTGTTCCATGGTTGATGACTGCAGTGGTTTTCAAGCTCGGCTTTTTTTACTTTAAACTGTGTACCTCAATTCTAGGTTAGACAAAGGCTAACCCTCCATCCTCAGAGCCATTCACTTCCCCTTTTCACTCCTCTACAATGTGAACAGAGTGGAAATAACCCAGTGGAAAGTTACTGAGAAGATGTAATCAAGCTGAACAACCTTTCCTACAGGTGCAGGTAAACAACAAGCTAGTGGGTTTTTACTGGTTCTGATTCTGCTGACCCCAGATCAGCAGAGGTCATCTTAGCCATGAGGCGTGGAGAAAGACGTATGTGAAGGGTCTCAAATGTGGCTCCAAGGAAGTCACTTTCATCAATCACAGAATCCTCAGAGAAAGTCTCGCACTGACTAACTTTGCTGGAGGAGCTTCTGCAGAATCTGTGACATTACCGTTATCAGTGGGAGAAAAAAACGAGTGAACTTTTCACTTTTGAAGACGTTGCTCACATCTGACAAATGGGCTGATGTGCAGTCAAGTCAAATATAAACAGAGACATTCTCGGAGGATGATTATGTATGTACTGTATAGATGGATAAGGTTGGTTTTTGCATGAGAACCCAAACCACCACGGGGCATGTTTCTTTTGGATATATGAAGTCTAACACATGCCCGCCGAGATGACAGCTTCTTGGATCCCAAAATGCGAGGTCTCTCAGCCCGGGAGGTGTTCACATTTCAAAATGGCGGAATCGTTTCTGACCGAACTGTCAGATTGCCTCCAATCCCAGCATTGCCTGCAGACACACGCTGCATACTTTCCTTTCCGCATTCATTCTACTCTGATAAGTAGGAACTAACCTCTTAGCTTAACATTATGTAACTCACATACTGTATATTCATGTCCACTAACAAAGCTGCTCATGCTGAACAGCTGGTACAGCATCAGAAACACAGAGCTATTTAGTGGTTTGGCAAACATCACTTTGTCATACCTCAAGTGTCAGGTTAGCTTGCAGTAATATGAGAGCATGACAAGATAGAACTAGATGTACCGCATAGTGGTACAAAATATGACCGTCGCTCAGTCCTGTACATCCGTTCCGCGAAAATAAATCACACTTCAATTTGTCTCCATCTTCTACTCCATCCCCCACTCTTAAAACTTTTGTGTATGCTTGTTTGGCATGCCTGAGTGTGTGTGTGCGGCTGCACAGAAAGTAGCCTACTGGTGCTGAAAAGGTGAATAGATTGTAGAATAGCCAAAGAAGATGAAATTTTATTTATTTATTTATTTATTTATAAACAAAAACATCTCTGTCAGTTCCATGCCGTTTTCAACAGCTATCAAAAACAAAGGTCATTTTTGGATGGATGGATTTTTTGTGAATGTTTCTTCTTCTACATAAGATTTTAGTCATCTTTAGTTCATGTGATACTTTATTGTCAATGCACAAATTAAGTAACAGTAGTCTGGAACGTTATTGTTAATGCACAAATTAAGTAACAGTAGTCTGAAACGAAATGCTGTTTTACATCTAACCAGTGGTGCAAATAACTGACATGTCCAAATGGGCCTTGATGAAATGCGTCGCTAGACTGTTCATACATGTACACATTTTAACGGGCCAAAGTTGAAGAGCTTTTGTCCGTTATTGTTCGTGCAAATATAGGCTGATTCATGTTCCCTTGCATTGTGTAACTGAGGTCCATTGCTAGTCTGGCTTTCACCAGACCAAGCTCAATCTTTTAAGAAATCAAAAAATAAATAGCGGGCAGATCAGGCTGGGTTCACCCAGCCTAGTCCATAGGCACCCGATATTGTTTAATTTTCCGATTGAGATATCCATGCTCTGGCTATTCTAAATGCAAAAATGCATCAGGGAGTTATGACAAAACGAACTAACAAACTAGATCTTAATAGAAAGCTTTTAGCTTCCCTAAGCTACAGGTAGGCCTATTTACAACATAAATTGTCAATAGGCTATGCTGGCGACACAAATAAAATCTCCTTTGGAAACCAATGGCTTACGCCTTACAGTATCAAGCGGACTTAAATTGCCATATTGTGGCGAAAAGTTGTAATAAAATTCACGCAGCTCCATGAGTCAAGGAAAGCGCGAATGAAGTGGCCCCCGGGGACGAAACAAAATTTTTCCGTAAGTCTAGTGGGGCTACATACCCACCAAATTTCATGTGCACCGGTGTTTCCGTGTCCCGGGTATTGTTGACCAAAAATTCAGGAAGTAGATGACGGGGGAAAAAAAAAAAAAAAAAAACTTTGACAATCATTATATGACCGCTTCACTAGCGGCGGTCCTAATAATTGGGTCAGATGTCAGGAACAATACAGTGTAATGTAATGTACAGCATGTGTAATGAGAAATGGCTATAGCTACTGTCATAAGATTAGCATCACTGATTAAATGCACTGTACACAAATAGATGTCTGTTCCTTTTGCTTAGTACATTAAGCTGGCATGGGCATACTGTACATTTGCAGTGGAATAGAATTAGCATAGCATTCTCAGATTCCGATTTCATTTAAGCTCTAACTGAAGAGGGAGATGGATGCTTGTATCGTTTTGAATGTCATTCACTCACCAGACACTCAAAGTTCTCTGTGAGTTTACCCCACCGTGTGTGGTGATGTGTAGGCCGAGGGTGAAGACAGCTCTGGCACAGCTACCAGCAGGGAGCCTTGTGCATTAGCAAGACCAAAATCCTGCTGGGCTTCACTTTATCACAGTCGATGGGCATCGAACCAGCACCGGGCAGGCCCGATTCACAGGCGAATGTGCTGTCTGAACAAACAGAACAAGCCCACACAGTTCCATTAGCAAAACATCCAGCTCATCAATACACTCCTCAGGAGTTCTGGCACTCATTTACTGTAAGGTGGCCTTTCTTTCAAATTCAAATTCACTCTCTTTCTCCTTCTTTCTCTCTTTCATGGTATATCTCACAAAACAACTGAACTTTTCTTTTTCAGTTTTTATTTGTCCTGGTGTTCACATTTGTGGACCGCTACCATGACCTACCACCACAGTGACAAAACATTCAATTAAAAGAACCAAGACTCCTCTAGACACAGCTGTATTGGCAGGGAACCTTTTTCACCCCCTTATCTCTGTGTCCCTCCCTTTTTGGATTTTGACTGACTATCTCTCCATCTTGCCTCCTCAGTCTCTCCCACAGCATTTGCCATCTGTCCTCACATGCCCTATCACTTTCTCCCTTTCTCAAACATCTATCTATCCCACCATCCCACCTCACTCAATCTCTCTCCCTCTCACTCTGTTTCCTGTCCCTCTCTCAATTTCTCTTTCTCTCCACCTCCCATCCTCTCCCTCTCTCTCTCTCTCTGTATCTGTATCTGTCTCTCCATCTCACAGGCCAGAACAAATGGACTTCTGCCAGTGGAGGGGAGCAGCTCCTGCTAACTCTGTCTGGCCCGTCAAGGTCGACCTCACACTGGCGTGGGCTGCAGATGGAGTGGGCCTTTTTTTGGTTTGTTTTGTTTGTTTTTTTTTCTTCACAGTGGTCATCAATTTTCCTGGCACACCAACCAGCCCCCGCACACTCACTGCTTCACTGGGTGCCCGTGCTGTGTGCGCCCACGTCAATGGCACACCCACTTGCCCTCCTCTCAGGCCAGCTGTCAGTCAGAGTAACCTCCCCCCACCCCCTCACCCCCTGCCATCCACGCCACCTTCACCCCGCCCAGCCAGCAGAGCTAACTTTACCTTCCACTCAAGGTATCTTTAGCCCAGTGGCCAGCGCCATGGCGATGATGCCACGGCAACTCAGACAGAGTCTCCCAACATCCCACTCTGGGGAGGAAAGAGTCGTGTGGGCGTTGTCATGGGAACTGCTCTCATACAATTGGGCGAGCGAGGGCAATTTCCTTGTTGCTTTTTTTTCTGAGAGAGAAAGTGTTTTCATTTACGCAGTTATTCTGGTCTGTAATGAAATTGCAATCTACTTTGAGTCTTCGTCTCCCTTTAATGGTATATCGCCAATATAGTCAGCAAACTCTAATAGATAGAACAACAACATAAACAGCTTCTGCCTAGTGGCAGCTTGACAAAACACCCCTCTCCCTCTCTCTATCCCTCCTTCCTCTCCCTCGCATGCAAATGGGGCATGAAGGAGTCTGAAAAAATGATATTGAAGACTCGGTCTGATCCAAATGAAAGCTGTCTTGTTGATGTGAGATATCCCTGCCAAGATCTGAATGCATGCAATTTAAAGTTACACACATTGGCTCCCATAAGATCAGTTAAAACACACACACACACACACACACACAAGGGCAAATAAACACACTCACTTCTCAGGATCAGCCATAAAGCCAGTCATCCAGCAGTGGCAGACACCTCATAAATAGCTCACTTCAGAAACAGTACATTGCACACACTCACACGGTGTGTGATAAACATTCACTCACACACCTATATAGCTACACAGCTACACAACCCCACACGCACAGACTTACACATATACAGCCACTTACTAACCCCCCCCCCCCCACACACACACATACATGCAGAGACACACACACTCTACCTCATTATCAGGATGCATTATTATCCTCTCTCTCTGAAATAGACACTCCCATATCAATCAATATGCAAGAAAAGTCTAAAGCGCACACACACTCACACTCACAAGAGAGACAGAGAAAGTGCGTGAGATTGATAGATATGGAAGAGAGCAGGTTTCACAGATGCCAGGTCAAACAACAGGGTAGTTTAGAGCCGAAATGGGATTATGAAATATTAATGGAGCCAGCTGCAATATTTATCTGTGATATTGACTTGACTGCAAGCGACTGCAGGAGCCCAGAGTGCGGGCGGCTCTGGAGATTACACCCGGTCCTCCTGAGGGAGTGCCCCGTCCTCGACCCTCCGTACTCCGTCCGGGGCCTCACTCGCCCGCAACCTCACTGCTCTTTTAATGTCGCAATAAAACTTCAAAAGTCATTTTCTCCGTCCTATTGTTTTCCCCTCCATCTGGCAGTTTTCTCTAACACACATATACGGACACGTATGAACCCATGCACATGCCCACACACACACACACACACACACAAAGATACAAATACAAAAACAAATACGCGCACACGCACGCACACACACACTTTTATATTCCGGAAAGATTTTATTGCTTGTCTAGCAAAAATGTGCAAAACTCACAGGACTATTACACACGAGTGTCATTCACAAGAGTCTGACACACACAGAAAGTGACACACATTTCACACCCTCTCCTGTGCAGAAAAAAAACACACACATACTTACAAAAAATACACACACACACACACAAAGAACAAGAACGTGGGAGAAATCTACGCTCCAGCAAATTAACTGCTGGTCACGGGTTTTTGCATTTGGTCTTTTATATTTACACACGGCGCTGTCAAATGGCAGACCTCCAGTCTAGTGGCAATCTCTTTACTGTAATAACGGAGCCAAGCACAGGGCCGTCTCCTTAAGCTTTGCTAATTAAACCTCACGCTCCTGTGGGAAACCCTGTTTTTCTACCCAAAAATGGAATATAAAAGCCAACAGGAGACACCGCCATCTTGAGAGGTGACTTTGTTCCTAAGGTTCCTGGGTCCGTAAGATAAATGCCAAGCCAGGTTTATGTAAAAAAAAAAAAAAAAAAAAACACTAAAAGACCATGGTGTTTATTATTTATTTATTGATTGATGTGAACATTTTAAAGACAAAGGCATATGAGTCACTAGAATGGCTGAGGGAGAAGTTATGGCTTGTAAATGCACTTGACCAAGTTTCTATGTCCAGCTGTTCATTTAAATTAAACATGGTCATTCGGAATGTACGATGCGGTTGAGTCCCTGAGAGGCCACGTTCCCTCCGACAGACACGTGACGGAACAGCAGGAGACCCACAAACAAGCCGGCCGCTCATGGACGTATATGAAAGCTTTATAAAATAAAGAGTAAATGTAAAATGCCATGGACACAGCAGGCTGCAGCTACCTCTGTGTGAGGGACTTACCGCACGTTATGGCAGTACTGCAGAAACAGGGTTAGAGTTTTATATAAAAGTGCTCTTCTTTCTGTGGATAAATGCACATACCCTCCTTTGTGTTCTCTCTCTTTCCCTCTCTCTTTGTGTGTGTAAGTGTGTGTGTGTCTAAGTGTGTGTATGTGTAAGTGTGAGTGTGTACATTTGGCAAGCAGCAAACCTGGCCCCCTTGAAACCGTTTGCTAAGATACCCACATTTGTCACCATGACACACCCACGCATACTCCCACATAACCCCCCCAACACACACACGCACACACAATACTGACACTCACACACATGTTCCCCCTGCAGACACATTCATCATGAGCCACGGTGGAGAGAGAAGTATTGCCCGTAAGGTAGCCATTCCTCCCTCTCCCTGAACAGAGGAGGGGGAAGAGTTTGGGGGGAGGACAGACCAAGGGAATAGGAAACAAAGAGAGGAAGAGAAGTGTGTTGGGAAAAGGGAGCACTATACTGAGGGATCTGAGTGAGTGTGTGTGTGTGTGTGTGTGTGTGAAGGTGTGATTGAGTGAGTGATTAAGTGAGTGAGTGAGCATGTGTGCGTGTGTGTGACTGAGTGAATGTGTGAGCAAATGAGTGTGTGTGTGTATGTGTGTGTGGGTATGTGAGTGAGTGAGTGAGTTTGAGTGTGTGAATGAATAATTGGAGTGAGTGTGTATGAACTTCATCTCATTTTCTTATCTATTAATTTGCTGCATCTCAGAAATGCTTTTGCTGTGCCAATAAAGCTGATTTTGAAAATGCAGTTCAAGGAAGAAGTAGAGATAGACGAAGGGGAAAAGAGAGCAAGACAAATGGGAGGATGAAGAAAGACAAATAGAGAGACAAAGAGAGACAAGAGGGAGGTTTGATTTATTTATGGTGACAGGGATAGCTTTGAGCAGGATATCGATGCAGTGTGCACACCAAGACCCAGATGAGCTCATGTGCACACGTGCACACGCACACACACACACACACACACACACACACACACACACACACACACACACACACACACACACACACACACACACACACATTGTTCCACAGGACACAATAGTCAACGCAGGATAGTCATCACCCCCCGGACACGTATCATATTACACACAGTGTCAAAGGTCAACATTTCACAATAGTGTAGCCAATTCACTTAGAAATGATCACTGATTTCAGACCGCAAATCACAAAGTTGGCATCTCCCTTCTTCAAAAAGGGTTCTGTCCTGGTGAATGATGTATGACAATACATTTCACATTCCTCACAATATTACTGTCCTCTGCATTACTAATGCTAACTTTCCCTTGTGTATCACGGTCATGAGATGAAAGCATATTTTTGAGAGAAGATCAGGAGGTGAATATGACTAGAGGATGACGCTAAAGCATCTTGTGCTTACAGTACAGTACCGTGGGACATTTCAGTCCCTAGAGCTTTTCCCGACATGAAACCGGCACAGAGGCATTGCAGTCCGATCAGCAACTCAAGTCCCTTATGAATGTACCTGCCTTCAGTTTACATGACCAGTCATTTCCCCAGTGGATAAATACATCGCAGATCAGAAAAGCACAGCACTCACTCCTCTCCATGGGGAGTGGGAAAAATGACAGAGAGAAGGAGAGAGAGGGAGAGAGAGGGGAAGATAACATAAGAGAGAGAGGGGTGAAGAGAGTAATAGAGATAAACAGAGACTGCAAAGAAGAGGTAGAGAGAGAGAGGTAGGGAGAGGGAGAGAGAGAGAGAGAGAGAGAGAGGTGATATAGCAGCAGAGGTGTCTGTCCAGGCTGGGACGAGAGCAGGAACATGCCCTGAGGGGGACAGAATGGCTGTCCTCTGAACATAGCAGAGGCGGAGAGAGAGAGAGAGAGAGAGAGAGAGAGAGAGAGA